>NW_010968114.1:15671-16793 GCF_000463585.1 Tarenaya hassleriana | reverse complement strand
TATCCGGTCCCTACCGAGCTACCGTTTAACGCCATGCAAATTCTACCCGCATACAATCACACAACGATCACTCGTATTTCGATATCGCACATCTCACTACGCTATGCAACGTTCTGGCGAAACTTGGTTCGATTGATCCCAATCGCGAAGTCTTATCCTCTGGTGGGGGTTGGTTTGTCCACGGTCAAGTCTGGTCAGGTCCGGGCCAAGCCCGTCGGCCGTTTCCTTTTTCCCGGCGAATGGGGAAATTTCTCCGAGTTTCTCTGAGCCTGGTCTGGCGGACCAAGTTTTGGTCAGGCGGACCAGTATTCCTTCTCCCCTGGTCCGCCTCGTCTTTTGGTCAGTCGATCCGAGAGAGAAACAAGCCTGGTCCGGCGGACCAGGATTGGTCAGCCCTGGACCAGTCTGTTCTTCCCCTCTCTCGGTCCGGTTCTTGGTCAGGCGGAGTCCGTGCTGTCGGAGTACGTCTAGTCCGGCGGACCAGGACTGGTCAGCCCCGGACCAGACGACTCCTTCCCCTTTGGTCCGTTCCTTCTCGGTCTGCCGTGCTTTCCCTGGTCTGGCTGACTGCGCGTGTATTGTTCCAGTCTCGGTCCGGAACTGACCACGGCGTGGTGCGGCGGACCGGGACTGGAACTCTCTTCTTCCTCGCCATTTCTGAGTTTTCTCTCGAGTTTTCTCCTCTGTTTCGATTTAGGGTGGCTTCCAAATACTTTTAAAACATAGTTTGACATCCCTAAACATGTTCTAAACCTCAAGCACGCAATGAAATCTCGATTTGGACCATCACACATTGAAAACAAGCTCTCACAAATCCAACTCAAGCCACTCACCTTGTTCTTGAGTTTGTCCGAGCTTGTGTGCGTTCCTCGTGGCTCCACACGACGGGAGAAGCTTAGGGACACGTCTGGGCACGTCCCTCTTGGTCTCCCCGAGCTCCCCTTGCACTGGTTCGTCCCCTTTCTCTCCCTTTCTCCCCTTTTTCTTCTTCCTCTATTTCTGTCTGAAAATGCCTAAGTCCCAGGTTGGGAAAGGTTTATGGCGCGAGATAGGGAGTTCGTGGGCTCAAGCCCAAGCCCATAGGCGAGCCTACAATGTCCTCGAGGCGTGGGAGGCGGCGGG
>NW_010968114.1:14177-15301 GCF_000463585.1 Tarenaya hassleriana | reverse complement strand
ATTTTTAATAATTAAATATTCAAATCGGGTTTCGGGGTATTACAAATCCTCCCCCCTTAAAAAGAATTCGTCCTCGAATTCGGAATCGCATAATATCATCAATACTTTCTCGTACTCGATATTATCACCAAAACACAATCCATATTTCCACGTCATCCGAAGCATAAGTCTGATACAACCGAACGTCATATAAAAGGAGTTCGTACAACGCTCAAGTAAAAAGGTGCGGATAACTACTACGTATCTCTGCCTCGGGTTCCCATCAAGTAAAAAGGTGCGGATAACTACTACGCATCTTTGCCTCGGGTTCCCAGGTCATGTCAGAGACCCCTTGGCTTCGCCACAAGACCTTCACGAGTGGCACCTCCTTCGTCCGCAGCTTCTTGATCTTCCGGTCCACGTTCTGGAGCGGCTCATCGCGGAAACACGTAGCCTCTGTAAACTCCAACTCCTGTGGCTGTAGTACGTGAGAAGGGTCCGCTACGTACCTCCACAGCAACGACACGTGGAACACGTCATGGACGTTGCCCAACTCCGGCGGCAATCCAAGACGGTATGCAACAGCTCCCACTCTCGCGATCACGGGGTAAGGTCCGATGTATCGCGACTTCAACTTCCCGCTCTATCCGAACCTCGCATGACCCCGCATCGTCTGTACTCGGAGGAAGGTATAATCTCCAACCTCAAGCGCAAAGTCTCGTCTCCGCTGATCGGCATACGACTTCTGCCAATCCTGCGCCGTCTTCAAATGGGCGCGAATCCTCCGTATCACCTCGGTGGTCTCCTCCACGATCTCCGACCCGAACTCTCGGCGTTCGCCGATCTCTGTCCAGCATAACGGTGTCTTGCACGGTCGCCCGTACAAGGCCTCGTATGGAGATACTCCGATACTCGTGTGATGACTGTTGTTGTACGCAAACTCGCACAACGTCATGTACTGGTCCCACGGAGCTCCCCACTCCAGGATACAAGCTCTGAGCATGTCCTCCAAAGTCTGTATAGTCTGCTCCGACTGACCGTCTGTTTGAGGATGATATGCCGTACTCATCTTGAGGTTCGTCCCTAGCGCCTCCTGAATCGCCTTCCACAAACGGGATGTAAATCAGGCGTCTCTATCCGATATA
>NW_010968114.1:12933-13462 GCF_000463585.1 Tarenaya hassleriana | reverse complement strand
AGCTTTCCCCGGATGATAGGCTATCTCCAGGTCATAATCTGCAATCAACTCCAACCACCTCCGCTGTCTCAGATTCAGATCCTTCTGAGATATCACGTAGGTCAAGCTCTTATGGTTCGTGTTGAGCTTAACCTTCTCCCCGTACAGATACGATCTCCAAATCGCCAGCGCATGAACTACCGCTGCTAACTCCATATCATGTGTCGGATAGTTTTCCTCGTGTTTCTTCAGCTGCCTCGATGCGTAAGCGATCACGTGTCCCTTCTGCATCAACACGCAACCGAGTCCATGCTTGGACGCATCCGTGTATACCTCATAGAGCATACCCGGAAGTGGCAGTGCCAGCATCGGAGCTGATATCAACCTCTGCTTCAACTCTCTGAAGCTCTGCTCGCACTCAGTCGTCCAGATCAAACCTGACGTTCTTCCCCGTCAGCTTCGTCAAAGGCCGAGCTATCTTGGCGAACCCCTCAACGAATCGCCGATAATAGCCAGCTAGTCCCAGAAAACTCTTGACATCCGTCGCAGA
>NW_010968114.1:10140-12872 GCF_000463585.1 Tarenaya hassleriana | reverse complement strand
GCAAAATAACACATGTCCGAATAGTTATAATTTAGCCGTACAAAATGCGGTAGCGTACAGCCGATTCTCTCTCAGCCTCCACAATATCTTCCGCAGATGCTCCTCATGCGTCTGCAGATCCGGTGAGTAGATAGAAGGTCATCGATGAAGATGATGACAAACTCATCTAGATAGTCCATGAACACGCGGTTCATAAGCTGCATGAAAACCGCAGGCGCGTTCGTGAGCCCGAAAGGCATAACCACGAACTCGAAGTGTCCATATCTCGTCCGGAACGTTGTCTTCTGCACGTCATCCTCCTTGACCTGAATCTGATGATATCCGGATCGTAAATCTATCTTCGAGAACCACTGGGCTCCCTGTAGCTGGTCCAGTAACTCATCAATCCTCGGTAACGGGTACCGATTCTTGATGGTTACCTGGTTGAGCCCCCGGTAATCAATGCACAAACGCATACTCCCGTCCTTCTTCTTCACGAAGAGTACTGGTGCTCCCCACGGTGAAACGCTAGGGCGGATGAAACCCTGCTCCACCAACTCATTCAGTTGTTTCTTCAGCTCGGCCATCCGGTACGGAGCCTTGGAAATAGGCTCAGTACCAGGTAGCACGTCTATGTCGAAGTCAACCTCTCGACCAGGTGGTAATTCCGGAAGCTCGTCGGGAAATATATCTGGGAATTCCCGGGCAACCGGCGTATTCTCCAGTCTCCTCTCTGACTCCTGTATAGCCGTAATAACTATTAGGAAAGCCTCATTGCCCTTCCTGATCATCTTCTCGGCTTTCAGTGCCGAGATGATCTGTCCGTTGCTGGCGCTCCTCTACCCCTGAACGCGAACCCTCCGAAATCGTCCGCGAACCAGATCGTCCTCTTGGGACAATCAATGTAGGTCTGATATCTCATCAGCCAATCCATACCCAATATAATGTCGAATCCCCCGATGGGTACCACGATGAAATCTTCGGCTAATAAGCGACCGCAAACCTCGAGGGGCACCCCTCGCAGGATCCCATGCACTGCTAATGTCTCTCCCGAGGGTATTCGCACGGTGAAATCGCTTCTCGGTTCGATCTCCCCTGTCTATAGTCTCACTGCTACCTCCACACTCATGAAACTATGGGTCACCCCGGTATCGAATAGTGTGTAACATGCAACCCCATGGATATATAGAGTACCTGCGATCGCGGCAGCCTCGGCTCCAGCAGGGTGAGCCTCCTCCTCTTCTTCCTCCTGGATCTCCTGCTCAGCACCGAGAGCGTAAACTCTCGGGGCAGCTCCAGTCCTCGCTGGGGGTCGGGGCGGTCGGTCCACCTGGCCCGGTGGTCGCGGTGGTCTCGGTGCCATGGCCGGTGGTCCCGTAGGCCTCGTCGGACAACGTGATGCAATGTATCCGGGCTGGTCGCAACGATAGCATACCACTGGTCCCCTCGCCGCCAGTGGTGGTGGTGCACGAACAGTCGGCGCCTTGCCCTTGTCACGCGGATCGCTGGTCCGGATGTTCCTCCCCGATGAACACGTGCCGAAGCATCTCCTGAAAGGGCTCCGCTCACGAGTCTTCCCTTCCTTCTTCTCCCGCTCTCCACACTCCACCTTCTCCAGCTGCAAAATGTATCGACTCAGCGTCGGGTACTCCTGGATCTCGATCTTCCTCCGCAGGTAAGGTCGGAGTCCAGCAATGAGCTTCTGGATCCTCGACGCCTCGGTGGGTACCAGATGCCCTCCGTACATCAGTAGGCGGGTGAACTCTGCCTCGTACTCATTGACCGTCATGTCTCCCTGCTGCAACATGAGGAACTCGGTCATGCGGTACTCATGGTCCTGCCTCCGGAAGTACTTCGCCTCGAACTCCTGTCGGAACTCCTCCCAGGTGAAACGGTGTCCCGCTGGTGCCTCCTGCACCACCTTCGCCCACCAATGTCGGGCCTGGCCCGACAGGTGATGGCTCGCAATCATAGCCGGGCACTACAGATACTCCAAGTCCTGAGCGATCTGGGTGAGCAACTCCTCTGCAGCTTCCGGTCTCACCGATCCCTCGAACCGTGGGGTATGCATCGCCCGCAGCTCCTTGACGATGAGGAGGTATCCCGCCATCGCAGCAGGTACCGGCGGCTGGTGAAAGTCCTCCTCTCTCGGCTCCGGGTCTCTCACCGGGGGTGGTGGTGGTGCGTGGGCAGCCAGGTGCTGCCACACGGTCTCCTGGAACTGCCAAAACTCGACCCTCCAGCTCTCATCTCCCGGGTTAGGCGTGGAGCCTGATCGGGAATGTCGTCAGCCCTCGCTGCAAGCCTAGCACGTCGTGGCGCCATTTCACTACACCACATTAAGATAGTTTAGCAACTGATGACCGATGCAGCATCATCAATGTACGGACCTCGGACAAGAGGATTTTCTTCGGACATGGTTTGAAAACATTTTTCGTAGAAAATCGTTGGGTAATGAGCACGATTCCTTCCCGAGGAAAGAACGTGGCTCTGATACCAAAAGTTGTGACACCCGTAACCCATGTACAGTATACGGGCTGTGCCACATGGACAATAGTAACAAAATAATAATAATGCGGAAGCAAAAATATGAATTCCAAAAACATTTTAAATAAACCAGAGTAAGCAGCGGAAAATACAACATGCGATTAGTATCGCAAAATAACACATGTCCGAATAGTTATAATTTAACCGTACAAAATGCGGGAAATACAAGTCCCGTAACCCAAAATGTAAATCCCGTACATGATGCT
>NW_010968114.1:8989-9571 GCF_000463585.1 Tarenaya hassleriana | reverse complement strand
ATCCACAAACACAATCACGCTTAACTCGTACGCACGAGCAAGCTACACACATGGCACACAACGTGCAATATCCCCATGATACAACCACGCGTATCAGGTATCCGGTCCCTACCGAGCTACCGTTTAACGCCATGCAAATTCTACCCGCATACAATCACACAACGATCACTCGTATTTCGATATCGCACATCTCACTACGCTACGCAACGTTCTAGCGAAACTCGGTTCGATTGATCCCAATCGCGAAGTCTTATCCTCTAGTGGGGGTTGGTTTGTCCACGGTCAAGTCTGGTCAGGCCCGGGCCAAGCCCGTCGGCCGTTTCCTTTTTCCCGGCGAACGGAGAAATTTCTCCGAGTTTCTCTGAGCCTGGTCCGGCGGACCAAGTTTTGGTCAGGCGGACCAGTATTCCTTCTCCCCTGGTCTGCCTCGTCTTTTGGTCAGTCGATCCGAGAGAGAAACAAGCCTGGTCCGACGGACCAGGATTGGTCAGCCCCGAACCAGTCTGTTCTTCCCCTCTCTCGGTCCGGTTCTTGGTCAGGCGGAGTCCGTGCTGTCGGAGTACGTCTGGTCCGGCGGACCAG
>NW_010968114.1:7163-8516 GCF_000463585.1 Tarenaya hassleriana | reverse complement strand
TTAGGATTTGTGATGGGGAGTGTTAATGCATTTAGGGATTATCTAGATCATTGAGAGATGGATGGATTAATCTTCTAGATAGTAGGTCTAAGCTTGAGAGAGAAAGACCTTACACAAGAGCTTGAAATCCCCAATTTGAAACCAACCATTGTAGTAATCACCTCATTCCAATGCCACCTTGAGGGAAAAGGGGAGGAAGAACTTGGAGAACAAGGGGGAAAGCTTGGAGAAGGAGGAGAGGAGAGAGAATCCACCATTGAAGACCATATTAAGCTTTCTCTCTCTTACTCTTCATGTTTTATTTTGTTTCTTCTTGTTTTCTTTCCTTGAATATGGAGTAGACCTTTAGTTGTGGGGAAGGGATCCCCTTGTGTATGGATGTTGGGGTTTAATCTATGATACCCTTGGGTTGTTTTCATTGGTTTGATATTGTGTGCTTCATGCTTTTGATCTTGACAAAACCTTGATTGAATGATTTTAGAACAACATTGATCATAGAGATATGGGAATGATGTTTGGACCTCAATATCAAATGAGTAGGTTATTCACATTGATAAATGGTTTAACTTACTTAGGATTTGTGATGGGGAGTGTTAATGCATTTAGGGATTATCTAGATCATTGAGAGATGGATGGATTAATCTTCTAGATAGTAGGTCTAAGCTTGAGAGAGAAAGACCTTACACAAGAGCTTGAAATCCCCAATTTGAAACCAACCATTGTAGTAATCACCTCATTCCAACCCATGACACTCTTTTGATTGTCTCTATTGGTTTTGATGTCTTATTCTTCATACTTTTGATCTTGACAAAATCTCGATTAAATGATCTTAGAACAACATTGATCATAGACATATGGGAATGTTGTTTTGACCTAGACATCTAATGAACAAGGCATTCACATTGAGAGATGGTTTGACTTGTTTAGGGTTTATGATAGGGATATTAATGCATCTAGGTGTCATCTAGACCATCGAGAGATGGATAGTTTGATCTTCTAGGTAGTAGGTCTAAGCTTGAGAGAGAAAGATCTTGCACAAAGAGCTTGAAATCCCCATTTAGAGGCAATCGTCACGTTAGCCATGCCATCACAATCCTAATATCCATACATGTTAAAGGGATCCCGAACCCACAACGTTATCCATTGTTTATATTTTACCTAATCACATCATTCACTTTTTGTTTAATCGTTAGTTTTACGTTTTCATCATCACACACTACACTCCAAAACCAATATTTTTCTCTCTTTGGTCTAGATTTAGGATAGATTAGCATACGAGTTGTTCCTAGTCCCTGTGATCGACCCCGATACTACAACTACCGTATACTTGCGGTTAGCGGTGCAATCGGGTTA
>NW_010968114.1:0-216 GCF_000463585.1 Tarenaya hassleriana | reverse complement strand
CTCTCTCTCTCTCGCGAAAATCCTCCCCCTCCAATGTAAGCCCTAACTTCCTTTTTACTTTTCAAATCTTAGATTTAGGGCTTATTTGGTCCAAATAGAGATGCATTGTTACATGGGTTAGTCGAAATGTGCATGGGTTAGGAAGATTAGGCCGAAAATTTCGATTCCGGTCGAGAAATTTATTGGAAACGCGCAGTGAGCGGTCGCTCGAGCGGT
>NW_010968113.1:718851-724404 GCF_000463585.1 Tarenaya hassleriana | reverse complement strand
TGGAACGGACGGTCCACGTGCATTTCTGGACCGTCCGTTCCGGGCTTCAGTTTTTCCGAAATTAAACCGAAATTAGGGTTAAATCACTTTATAAAAGGGAGATTAAAAACCCTAATGAAGCGAGAGAGAAAAAGGGCCGACTTCAGAACACATTGAGCAGACTTTTGGAGAGATCCAAGAGATTGAGAGTGTGATCAAAGTCCGTTTTTCTCGAAGCACAAATTGAATAGCGGATTCGAGTCCTAGCAGACAAGTTCCAATCGTTGGAATCCATCCCGAGGTGTGGATACGTTTAGAGGGCGAGGTAATCTTCCTGCCTAAGTGATCGGACGAATTCTTCAGTTGATACAGGCTCCGGATCGATTGAGGTAAGCGTTCTAACGTTTCTACGATTCATTAGAAGCATGGTTCTAGGGTTTATTAAATTTTTGTTTTATATCCGCTGCGCAAACCCTAGAATCGATCTTTTAGGAATTTGATTCGCTCTAGAGATCTCAGGAAACCCAACAGTTGCTTCCACCACCGAAGTTACTTCGTCTTTGTTTGTGTGCGTCCTTCGACGCCCTCTTGTGCTTTGCCCGGAAGAGGTACCATTAGACCGACTTTTTTCAATTTCGCGTAGCTTGTTTCTTTCCTCTATTACACACGCCTGCAGGTTGTTAGGCAGGTTCTCTGACCTCGCCGCATGTTGCACTTGCCTAGTGCACGTTATTGGTCTCGTTCGTAACCACAGGTCGTCGGTTTCTTCAGACCTGCGCGCTCTGACCAAAGCCAAAAAAAGGTCTCAGCTGACGTTTTCACGTTCCGCAGGTCATATCCTCCTATTGCACGTCCTGATTTCGCTTCACCGAATGTCCCCCCTCGAGGCATAGGACCTGCACCCCTCCCGCGTCACCTCCCGTGAAACCTGCGGTTTGCATTTTGAACTTGTGTTTGATGAGAAACATCACAGCTACGTGGTCGGTAGAAGGTGTTGCTTCCACCACCGAAGTTACTTCGTCTTTGTTCATGTGCGTCCTTCGACGCCCTCTTGTGCTTTGCCCGGAAGAGGTACCATTAGACCGACTTTTTTTAATCTCGCGTACCTTGTTTGTTTCCTCTATTACACACTCCCACAGGTTGTTAGGCAGGTTCCCTGACCTCGCCGCATGTTGCACTTGCCTAGTGCACGTTATTGGTCTCATTCGTAACCACAGGTCGTCGGTTTCTGCAGACCTGCGCGCTCTGACCAAAGCCAAAAAAAGGTCTGAGCTGGCGTTTTCACGTTCCGCAGGTCATATCCTCCTATTGCACGTCCTGATTTCGCTTCACCGAATGTCCCCCCTCGAGGCACAGGACCTGCACCCCTCCCACGTCACCTCCCGTGAAACCTGCGGTTTGCATTTTGAACTTTTGTCTGATGAGAAACATCACAGCTACGTGGTCGGTAGAAGGTGTTGCTTCCACCACTGAAGTTACTTCGTCTTTGTTCGTGTGCGTCCTTCGACGCCCTCTTGTGCTTTGCCCGGAAGAGGTACCATTAGACCGACTTTTTTCAATTTCGCGTACCTTGTTTCTTTCCTCTATTACACACGCCCGCAGGTTGTTAGGGAGGTTCCCTTACCTCGCCGCATGTTGCACTTGCCTAGTGCACGTTATACTACGAACATAATGCAAATACATTCAGATTGTTAACGATAATTACGACCGCTATTCACTACGAACATAATGCAAATACGACCATCTAATTAACGATAACTACGACCGTGTCTACAGCTATAGCAACTTACCATGAGTGGGATTACAATCCCATGAAGGGTCAACTAGAATTGTCATTCTTTTCTATCTATGTTACTTTGTGTTATGTTATGGATTTGCTTGTTGTTCTGCAGGTTTCAAACCTGGACCTGCGTTGAACGGTGCAGTTCTTAAGAATTATCTAACACATGCGATACTATTACTTTTTCCGCAGTTCTTCCCCGCAGGTGAGTAGTATTTTTAATTTAATTTTAATTAATTAAAGGGAAAAATTCTTACAAGCTATGCGACATGCGATACTGATTAGAGTACAGTAATTTTTTTATTTGTTTTTGTTTAGTTTTTCTGATATTTTCCCTCCATTTTTCCCGTTTCCCTCCCACTTCGGTTTCAGGGTGTTTTTGTCACTTTCGTTGTATCAGCAAGGCTATGCAGGTCATTTTAAACTTAAAAAAGTATACAATGCAAAGATTGATAAATAAAAGTATACTTTGCAAAGACCCTTTTTTTTTTATACTAGCGTTAATTTCCTCTAATTTCTTTTAATTTCTTTTTTGCTAATGTCCTATAATAGCTTCTGCCTCTTGAGTTTTAACCAAAAAAAAATAATACAGGTTCCAAAATTTTTCTTCCCTTTCATAGCATGAGTACGTACATACGCATTATTTTTTTAGGAACAACTTGAATGCTACAAGGATTTAAAATATGATGTTGAAGCAGAACGACTTCCAAAAATTGTTCCTCCTATTTGAATTTGTGGTTTTATGATGTTGTTCAATTTTGCAATTTTGAGGATTAGGGATGATGGAATCAACTCATCCTTTCATGAAGTATGAACACGAAGCCAAGAAAAAGGCAAACGGCGAAGAAGAACAAAACCTAAAGTTAGAGGAACACGTACAAGTAATAAAGATTTACCTATTTTACTCATCAATTGCTCTCTCTTTTTTTTTTTTAAAAAAAAAGTTAATCTTGCAATTTTTATGTCAGCATTTCAAATATCTTCTCATTATTTCGTGGATAACCAGAATAAGTGTTGGCTTTATATACGCTTGCATTTGATATTAAAATCTATATTTTTGAAAGGATATATCTATAAATAAATCATTGTTCATGTATGTGTGTGACATCTATGAATTTTCATGGCAAATTAATTGATTTTTGTTTTCTTTGTGTTTGTTTTGCATCCACTGATTTAATCCAACACCAATATTTGCTTTATCTGTTTCAAAATGTATTTCAACATACATGGACCAATAGTTCCATTTTATATGTTCACAAAAAAATGTTATTAGATTTATTGGTTATTATATGGTTTGGATTACGAGATTTACATTTTGGGATTTATGGCATGAGATCGATTTAATGGGAGATAATATCAAAGAAGAATACACCAATTCAAACTTGGTGTACAACAAGGATCTCCATATATTAAAAAAAAAACAAAAGAAGAGGAAAGTTGTTCCATCCGATGAGTTGGATGAATTTGCCGGTGGGTAAATCCCATTGTTAGTTGTTTCAATGCATCTATGATTATATTCACCATTATAGTTTTATTTTCTTATTTTTTTAGCAGACATTATTTACAGTTCTCTCTCCTCTCTATTCAATGTCAATAATATATATGTGGGTGGTATGTACGTATATATATGTTCTAATGGGTAAAAAAGTTTGTATTATATATACATATATATGTATGTATAGTCTTAAAATAGAAGAAGCGAAGCATGTGAGGCATTGCTCCACACAAACCCAGTTTCGAACGCGAACAGACAACCATCCGCACAAAGCTAAGCATCCCCTGTCGAAGTAGCGATGTAAGTTCATCCCACCTAGAGGACAGATATTTTTTCAATTCTAGGAATTTTAAGCTAATTGAACGTTAATAATACGTTCATGAACTAGGGCAATACCTTTTTGGGAATTTTGGGAATTTTGCCAATTGCCATGGGATTATTTCCATTTTGTATCAGCACTAGCTGATTGTAAATTATAGTTTTATTAATACAATTCACATTTCATAAAAAAAAAATCAGATATGAGGTATGATAAGATGTCTTAATTATTATGGGCTTTATATCTGAAAAATATGGTAAAATATATGGGTATCTCTCTCTTTTAATCGTTTCTTTTTTTTTTAATTCCAAATTTATTGGTTTTTTGTTATGATTGTTCTTCGAGACTAGATTCAATAAATTTTAATCGGATTCAAATAATTTTAATGGGGTATTTGAATAAATTTTAGATGCACACAACAACCATTTGCAAAACTTTAAATTTAAGGACTTTTCAAATTCAGAAGATCCGTTTTTATGTCTTCTTTGAACACTTCAATTTATTTGAAACAGGTTTGATGCAGTTAAGTTTAAACATTTTCTATCTTCGTTCAACTTTGTAATGTGTAGTGTTTTGTTATTTTTGTTTTCGAATCGTTAATTCATTATTAGATCTTTTATGAATCTTTCATATTTAATCTAAGACTCTTCATCTTTAATCTAATGTTCTTGGGAAATGTTTATGTAAAATACCTCTTGGTTCATGTTTCTTTTTTTAAATATATTGGAGTTGAATATATGAAATATTACAAACATGATACAATTTAATCAAAATGAACCAAACGACCTAACATATCAACTCCGAATCTACTTTGGAATTTTAACAACTTTGAGATACGGTCTTCTTGGTCATCAAGAAAATATCACCGTTTTCTATACACCGTTATTTTGGTTTTTCATCAAACTTACCCGTTTAACGGGTAAATTTCTAGAATCACCATTTAATAGCAAACCCAAAATAAATTTTAATTGGGGACATGAAGATATTATAATGTATATATACCTAAGAAAAAAGAAAACGTCATGAAAAATAAAATGTACAAGACATTTTTTTTACAGCACCGGGTATACGACCCCACTCGCTATAATATGAGTTTGTCAATGTCACCAAACAATTTTATTTCTATTTATATTTATTTATTTTTCTTAAAAAATATGTTTAAAAGAATTTTAAAAAAACTTATCCAATTTTAGTATATATCAAAATTTAATAAAATTAATATTAGAAGATCATGCATATTTAATTTTTGTACAAAACAAAATCAAAATCAATAAATAGATAGACTTAGGCCAATATATCTATATTCTTAAAAAAATAGGAGTAATAACTACACGACTTTTAAAAGATGTTAAATTTGAAAATTTACTTATTAATATATCATATACATATACTGTTGGATTTGGGTTTATTTGATAGAATCAAAACGGGCCTAGCCCGTGAGAAGCCCGGTCCGTCTAAATTTAAATCTGCAGAATATTAAGAGAATATTCTTATTTGAATTTGAAATTCAAATTCAAATTGGATTCAAATCCGCAGAAAATCTATCAAATATGATTGAGATAAGATTGAGATAATATCAAAATAAAATCAAATTTGAATTTTGAAATTCAAATTGATTTGTTTTGAGATTCTCCCCTCTACTATAAATAGGGGTCTTGGGTTAGCTCATAAAACACACAGAAAAGAAACAAGCATTCTAGAGAAAAAGAGCATTCACATATTTGCTCATATCTCTCTCTGAGTTCGCTTGGTATTTGGAAAGCTTCTTCCAAATACGCGGTCGTTGTATCCTGGGAGTTCACCGTGCTCCAATAGCCTCGAAGCTTTAGAGGTGGCACGGAAATCGAACTTAAGGAAACTGTGTTTCACAGGCCTCGACAAAATAATTTTTTAATTTCAGGTACTTATCTGGAATCGCTCGAATTGCCGGAGTTTTGCCGTCGTCAACAACCGCCGTCCCCAACAATCTTAAGTTCGATT
>NW_010968113.1:712149-717809 GCF_000463585.1 Tarenaya hassleriana | reverse complement strand
GGATAGAATTAGATCCAAGTGGTATGGAATCTCAAATAATTAATGAATCTTCTAAGCAATTAGATGAAGAGGATGAAGAGCCTAGAAGAAGTAAAAAGACAAAGAAACCGACTTCTTTTGGTTCTGATTATCTAACGTTTATGTTGGATAAAGAACCACAGACATATCAAGAGGCTATGTCATCACCCGAAGCTCCTTATTGGAAGGAAGCAGTGAAGAGTGAGATTGAATCAATCCGACAAAATCACACTTGGGAACTTGTGGATCTTCCACAAGGATGCAAACCATTGGGTTATAAATGGGTCTTCAAAAGAAAGATGAAACCGGATGGTTCTATTGAAAAATACAAGGCGAGACTTGTAGTCAAAGGCTATAGGCAAACTGAGGGTGTCGATTACTTCGATGTTTACTCTCCAGTCGCTCGAATTGCCGGAGTTTTGCCGTCGTCAACAACCGTCGTCCCCAACATATACATCATATAGAAATGTATATATAACACTAAACTATTGCAACATTTCAGCAAAAACAAAGGAATTCAATCGATATTTTATACATTATAATATTTGTTATATATACTTAATATTATGTTAACATTTTTCTTTAAAATAATGAAAGGATTTTTTGTTGTCATTGAATAGATAAAATTTATCAGTATTGCAACATTTCAGCAAAAACAAAGGAATTCAATCGATATTTTATACATTATAATATTTGTTATATATACTTAATATTATGTTAACATTTTTCTTTAAAATAATGAAAAAAAATTTGTTGTCATTGAATAGATAAAATTTATCAGGACATAATTCTGATATTCAATATTTCAATTATTTGTTCTATATTATAACACATAAAATTTAAACATATAAAATATAAAATACCCAAAATATTAAACCGAAAATTCACTAGATCTGAAATAGATCTAACAAATACCAAAAAAACTATTAAGATTTTGATGAAAGATAATATAAACAGTTAATTTGATCGAGTAGGTGTATCCTATGTATCATTAAGTTTTTGTTTTGAAAATCTTCCATAGAATTGTTGGATTGAGTTTTGAAATGTATACTCCAAATAAAAAATCCGTTGGATCAAATCATATCAGAGTTTTATTTAACCAATATTATTATAATAAAATATAAATAACATACAAATATGACATAATCTTAGTTTTAATTTTTAAGATAAAAGTGACTAAATAAAAGTTTATAAACAATATCATGACTTGGTTTTAATTAGCATCAATCCTTAGCTCAATATTATAATCCATAAAATATAAATACATAAATTGTTAACAATCTTTTTGGAAAAAAAAGAAGATATTATTGCATTATCTCAACACTTTAAAAAAAATATTTTGTTATAATAATATAAAAGTTTATAAATTTAAAAATAAAATTTATTATATTTTACTTTAAAACTAATAAAATTTACATATATATAGTTAGCCGCGGCGTTTCGCGCGGGGGTTTATAACTAGAGGTATCAATCGGATGGTCCAATCTTATCCTATTTGAATCCGCACTCGATCTGATATTTTTAAATTCGGACTGACCCAATTTTTTTGGATCTAAATAACCAAATCCGAAGTCCTATAGACTTCGGACTTGAGTTCGGATTGAGTCAGACCGTGCCAATCCATTAAATTTATTTTTTAAAAGAAAAATTTTGAACTTTCAGACCGATCTAAAACCCGATTTGAATCCTATCCGAAAATCTATTAATTTAAGCATATAGAAATTGATTGCCATTTGGCGAGGGAGAAGCTGCAGCAAGGTCTGATAAAAAAATTGCATTATTACGACAGAAAGTCAGTTGGTAAACTTATTCACAAAGGCTTTGCAACCTGTTGTGTTTCAACATTTACTTGAGAAACTTCACTTGTCAAATTTATTTCTACCACCTGATCGAAATAAACTTGAAGAGTATATATTAGATATATAGTATTTCTATACACGCATCACGTCGTATATTCAGATTGTAAAGTTTATGTATTAATATTAATGAGAAATACACACAAAAAATCATTTTAACAAACTCTCTGTCTCAAATATTAATGAGATATATAGTATTTCTTGTTCTTCACTTCATAGTATTTAGGATTTTGTCTCATTTGATATGTACACACACAATTAATATCTTTGTTTACTTGTCAAAATATTAGTTCATCTTCTCTCTAATTTGGTTCGATCAATGCACATTGTAGACCATTGAATCTGTTTTTAATCTCCATAACTCCATTGAATTTGTTCATCAATCTCCATAACTCTCAATTATTTTTAATTGAGATTATTTGATGAGATAGAATATCGAAAATATAGAAATACCAACAACTTTGATTTTATTGTTGATATCTTTGGCTTTGATTGATCTACATAGTAACATGTTTTACATGATTGCGGTTAGTGGAATATATTTTGTATTTTTTTTTATGATCAATATTTAATATAATGTGTAAATGATATATGTTTAAAGGCAGTGCGGTGCACAAAAAGCTCCCTTGAGCGGGAGTCAGGGGAAGGATCCCACCACAAAGATGATGATTTTTTCATGTCCATTAAATTTAATGTATTTGTTATTTAATTAAACTAAAACTAATCAAATTAAATCAAGTAATATAAAATTATATATGAAATCTAAAATTATTAATTTTATTAATTTTTATCAAATGAATTAGATTTTAATTTTAAAAAATATAAAAATTACATAATAAAAATGAAATCTTTCAAAAACTAAATTTATATTTTCTTTAAATAGAAATACCAACAAATTTGATTTTGTTGTTGATATCTTTGGCTTTGATTGATCTACATAGTAACATGTTTTACATGATTATGTTAGTGAAACATACTTTGTATTTGTTTTTTGGTAATCAATGTTTAATATAATGTTAAATGTTATATTTTTCTGGTTGTGAATATAATATGGAGGATAAAATCACAAAATATGTATCAAATAATAAAACATAAATTAATTAAATTGATGTTTTCAGATTGGTTATGTGTAGTCTTTTAATAAACAAAAGTTATAATTAAAAAAAATACTCATGCAAGTGATGCCACTAAAAAAAATAATAGCTAATTTATTAGTTATAGTTAGCAAGTACAACGTACTAAACAGATATTTCATGTGAACCAATGTTGTATTTAAAGATTATTTTAATTATCGTCAAAATGAAATACTATCATCTTCTCAAATTTATCACATGCAATTATTACATATTTTCTATGGTCAAAATATATTATCAAGCAACTTAGAAATTTTAGAAGACGAACATATGAATTTATATGAAAAATATAATGATATTTTTATTTGTAAATGATATATCCAATATGATATAATGTGTTGTTGTCAATATTAATATGATGTGTATATTATAATTTGTTTTTGGATTTTCTAACAAGTGTCATTTTAGGATCATTTTTCTATAAAAAATGAACGTAATATTACAATTTTATAATGCATATTATATTTTACTTTGGAAAATAAATACATAAGTATCATTGGGATCATTAGTGTTTTGATTTTGGATAAATATCGTTAGAATCTAATAAATAATTTTTTTATTAATATTTGTATTAATTTTTATAAATCTAAAATGAGTCTAATGAAAACTGTAGAAACTGTTAGGGTTTACGGGAGGTAATGCGAAATATGTGTTTGGTCAGGTAAGAATTCCATATGTAACTCTAGATTTTTGTTTAACAAGTGTTTTTAGAAACTTATCGAATTAGACGTGAAGTTCATATTTCAAGTGAAATATCAGTCGAGTCGAATCCCATTAGAGTCTGGTCGTGCTTTATTTGAGGCACTAACTTCTGATTAAAGAAAGTTTACGAGACGATAATAGATTTTTCACGTATGAAAAACTAAATTAATTCATTTATCGTATAATCGAGGAGTTTAGGATAGACAGTGAAATTCGAATATATAAAAAATAATAAAAACACAAAATATAGGTCAAACCAAATGAAAAAGATTTAACTGAATGAGATTCTAATGTGGATTTATTTAAATTAGAAATAGATCAATTCCATATGAGTTATTGAAATGATATTATTACTACAAAATAAACATATCACACATATATAACATAATCTTAGTTTTTAGTTTTTTAGTATAAAATAACCAAGTATTAGCTTATAAAAAATAATAAAATGACTCAGATATTGATGGACCAAATGAAAGGGGCATATCATTTATATTATTATTTAAAACTATACTTATTAGATCACATTCTTCGGATATCATTAAGTTTTTAAAAATTAGAATTCTTTTATCGAATCGTAAAATTTCTTATAACATTGATACGATATAAACTAATAATTTTTTTTAAAATTTGTACGTAATTTTAGTCCGCGCGATACGCACGAGTTATTACCTAGTATATAATAAATAATGAGATCTTCTCTCCCCATTTGTGAAATGAACCTGGAGGTCAAGTAACAATCCAACCACTTTTCAAACATTTTTCACACACGAACTATGATCACTAAACCACCATAAGATGTATTAGAGAGATGTACAAAATATCACAGATTTGTATATATCTCTAATAAGATGGATGAGTAAGTCTTTTTATTGTTTAATCTTTTGAAAATGGTAACATCTTTTTCGATTCGGTACGCTTCAGTTTTGAAGAATTGTACCGAAATATCCATCCCTAAACAACACTCTGATGATAATGTAGTTAGCGGGGACATGGCTCTTTTAGTCAATCTTAGAATTCTATTTAATTAATTAATTTTTATATAATCCATTTAACTCAATAATCCATTTGAATTCATCCAAATAAATATAATGGTTTAATAGATGGAATTAACAACACCCACTAAATTTATAAGCCACAAAAATTTGGATTGGATTCCACCCAACCCATCCATTTTGCAACTCTAGATTTCTCAAATGTTATTTTGGGTCTAGTTTCTAATTTGGTTTTCGTTTAAAAAAAATTAATTTTGAATTACGTTCGTCTTTTCTTATTCGTTATATTAACTTGGTTCAATGAAATTCATTTAGAATTTTCTAGATGATATTTGATCAAAATAATGTTATATGTTGTTGTCTCATTTCATATATATATATATAATCCATGATAATTTTGGTATTCCGACTTTTTTACTAACTGTTGTGGTACACTTTTTTTTTATGGGATCGACGATTACTCGAACCACCGAGAAAGACAACTAGAGATTAAAATTGATTGAATAATTTATATTACAACAGTGAGGTAGGGGCGGACAGGCGTCTTCTCAGGTTTTATGAGAATGTTACTTGTATCTTTGTCTCACAACACGGTGTACCATATAACATTCACCAATCTAAATTTAAATAAATA
Organism: Tarenaya hassleriana; assembly: GCF_000463585.1. Lineage (NCBI taxonomy): Eukaryota > Viridiplantae > Streptophyta > Magnoliopsida > Brassicales > Cleomaceae > Tarenaya > Tarenaya hassleriana. The sequence goes on along the minus strand of NW_010968113.1, from coordinate 712,471 downwards.
TTCAACAAAATTATATATTTTTTAATTCAAAAATATATTTAAAATTTGAAAATTCTTAAAATATTATAATATACATAGATTTCTAGAAAAAAATTCAAAAATACAAAATGATTCTGAAGTTGAAAAGATTAGGATAGTAATAAAAACATATAAAACCGTAGATATTTTGGTAAATAATTTAGAAATAAAAGGATAATTTTATCTTATATATATATATATAAGGCCGTGGGTATCCATTCTCTATATCTCTGAAACCCCAACCGATATCCGTGATACGATTTTCTATTTTTTAATACTCGTTTTCGTCTTCGTTGAATGCCGA
>NW_010968113.1:705639-712001 GCF_000463585.1 Tarenaya hassleriana | reverse complement strand
ATCCACGGGCCTACTGCGACGAGAATAAACCCATTCAATCGGTTTCGAGATTAAATTCTCGATTTAAAATTTGATGGACGGGATAAGCTAAATGGAGGTTGACCAAACAAATTAATTCTCGTTTAATAAATATAATAGTTGAATTGGGCTATAACCCAATGCCCTAAGGCCCCTAACCCATGTTGACATCATCTCATCTCATCTTATCTTATATAAAATGCACACCTCTACTCACCACGGGGTGACACGTGTAGAGAATATAAAAGATTTTTCAAATCATTCTACACATTAATATAACACATTCTGTAGCATGTTTTTTTTTCTTTCTAATTCTTCTTAATACATTAGCTTCATCCATCATTAATTTCACTTCAACAACCAAGAATGATGCATGGTATGACACGTGTCCATTGTTTTTTAAATTAAATTATTGTTATTAAAAAATTATAATTATTCTAGACAACCTTTGATATTCAATAGTAAGATCATAAGTATATAGTCAAAAATATTAATATTTGAGAGAGTTTGTTAAAATGATTTTTTGTGTATTTCTCATTAATATAAATACATAAATTTTACAATCTGAATATACGCGTGATGTGTGTATAGAAATACTATATATCTAATATGTTCTCCTCAAATTTATTTCGATCAGATGGTAAAAATAAATTTGACAAGTGAAGTTTCTCAAGTAAATGTTGAAACACAGCAGGTTGCAAAGCTTTTGTGAATAAGTTTGACAACTGACTTTCTGTCTTAATAACATGCAATGTCTTTATCAGACCTTGCTGCAGTTTCTCCATCAGCTAAATGACAATCAATTTCTATGTGTTTAAATTAATGGATTTTCGGATAGGATTCAAATCGGATTTTAGATCGGTTCGAAAATTCAAAATTTTTCTTTTAAAAAATAAATTTAACGGATTGACACGGTCTGACTCAATCTGAACTCAAATTCGAAGCCTATAAAACCGGATTTTGAATTTGATTATTTAGATCCAAAAAAAAAATCGGATCAGTTCGAATTTAAAAATATCAGATCGAGTGCGGATTCAAATCGAATAAGATCGGACCATCCGATTGATACCTATACAAAATATATGTAGCGTGAGAGCATTAAAAAAAAAGGACCCATTACGTGCGCGGGATCTAAATCGACGGTCAAAATTAAATATCAATCCATACAATCCAACGGTTTACCTTTAACCGGATCGTAACAAGGTTAACCTAACCAAACCCGTTAACCCGGCCCCTTTTTCTTTTTAGTTCCATTTCAACGGCGATGCCTCTCCATTTTTCTAGGGTTTCCGGTTTCCACAGGACTAAAACCCCTCATCTTCTGGAACTTTCCCCGCTAAGGAATTCATCTCCGGACTCGGATTCTTCTGTTCTTTCCATTCGTCCGATTGTGTTTTCTCCAGTTTGAGCTCAATCTTCTTGTAAGTATCTGAGTTTCTCCTTCTGCACTCCGATTCTGGGCTTAGATTTCTTGGAATTTCAATAATTTTGTGTTGTTTTCAGCTAGGTGTTTGATTCATAGTACCTGTGTTCGTGGAATAATCAAGTGGGTGGGTGTTAGTCGGGTTCGGGATCGTTATGGGGAAATCTGCAGGTAGGAAAAAGAAGGGCGGTAGTGGTGGTGGTTCCAACCAGGCGAATTCTTCTGAAAAATCTGTGCCCGCGAAGCCGAGCGTTAATGGCGCTGTTGATTTCGATGCTTCCATATTCTTGAAACGTGCCCACGAGCTGAAAGAAGAAGGGAACAAAAAGTTTCAGAACAAGGATTATGCGGGTGCCCTCGAGCAGTATGATAACGGTCTCAAGCTTATTCCGAAGAACCATCCTGACCGAGCTGTGTTTCACAGCAACCGAGCGGCTTGTCTGATGCAAATGAAGCCTATCAACTACGATGCTGTGATTGCTGAATGTAGTATGGCTCTCAGGGTTCAGCCTGGGTTCAGTCGGGCTCTTCTTAGAAGGGCGAGAGCTTTAGAGGCTGTGGGAAAGTACGAAATGGCAATGCAGGATGTGACCGTGTTATTAGGAGCGGACCCGAATCACAAGGATGCTGCCGAGCTTTCACGAAGGTTGAGAACTGCTTTGGGCCCTCAGCAGGATTTGCAGAGCCGACCTTCTCCTGCGGCTCTTGGTGCCTCGGCTGCACTCGGTGGACCGATTGCCGGGCTTGGCCCTTGTTTACCTGCTCGTCCAGTTCACAAAAAAGGCGCTTCTTCATCTGGTGGAACTGTTACATTGCCTAATAACACTACTAGCAATAACAACAGTAGGCTAGAGCGGTCAGAGATAAATGCCGCAGCAGAAAATGGTTCTGAAAGCAAAACCCAGATGCCAAAAATTGTGTTGAAGCCTTCGGATGCTTCGTCAAAAGGTACAAAGGCGGATCAGCCTTCATCTGCAACAGTTCCTACGCAAGCTTGTAGACAGGTACAAGAGAGGAGAATTCGGTGGAGGCCATTGAAATTTGTTTACGATCATGACATAAGACTGGGGCAGATGCCTGTGCATTGCGGGTTTAAAGTGTTGAGAGAAGTTGTGAGGAACCGTTACCCATCGTCAAAGGCAGTGTTGATAAAGTATAAGGACTGTGATGGAGATTTGGTCACCATTACCTCCACTGCTGAACTGAGATTGGCAGAATCTGCCGCTGACAGTGTTCTTACGAAAGAGCCCGAAGCAGATAAATCTGACTCTGTTGGGATGCTGAAACTGCATGTTGTCGAGGTGAATCCTGAGCAGGAACCACCTTTGCTAGAGGAAGAGGAAGTTGAGGAAGAAAAGCCTATTGAAGAAGAAACTGGTTCTGGTTCATCTCCAAGTGAATCAGTTGCTGAAACAGAGAATATCACGGAGGTTAACAATGAGAAATCAGACAAGGAAGTCATCCACAAGGAGAAAGCAAGTTCTTCTGAAGATCCCGAGACCAAGGAATTGGAGATGGACGATTGGTTGTTTGACTTTGCTCAGCTTTTCCGTACCCATGTGGGCATTGACCCTGATGCTCATATCGACTTGCATGAGCTGGGGATGGAGCTTTGCTCAGAGGCACTTGAGGAAACAGTCACTAGTGAAGAAGCTCAGCCCCTATTCGATAAAGCTGCTGCAAAATTCCAAGAGGTGGCTGCTCTGGCTTTTTTCAACTGGGGTAACGTACACATGTGTGCTGCAAGAAAGCGGATACCTTTGGATGAGTCTGCAGGGAAGGAAGTGGTAGCAGCTCAGCTTCAAGCTGCGTATGAGTGGGTGAAGGAGAGATATTCTTTGGCGAGGGAAAAGTATGAACATGCCCTCTTGATCAAGCCTGATTTTTACGAGGGTTTGCTTGCTTTAGGGCAGCAGCAGTTCGAGATGGCAAAGCTCCACTGGTCTTATGCATTGGCCGGGAAGATAGATCTCTCAGGTTGGGATCCAGCAGAGACACTAAAGCTCTTCAACAACGCAGAGGAGAAGATGAAAGCTGCGACAGAGATGTGGGAGAAGCTGGAAGAGCAGAGGATCAATGATCTTAAAAATCCGAATTCAAGCAAGAAAGAGGAAGTCTCAAAGAGGAGAAAGAAGCAAGGAGATGGGCAGGAAGGCGAGGCTTCTTCAGAGGCGGTAACGGCAGAGGAAGCAGTGGAGCAAGCAGCTGCAATGAGATCACAGATTCACCTTTTCTGGGGCAATATGCTTTTCGAGAGATCACAAGTGGAATGCAAAATCGGCATAAAGGGTTGGAAGAAGAACTTTGACGGTGCAGTTGAGAGGTTCAAACTCGCTGGTGCTTCTGAAGCTGACATATCGATGGTTGTGAAGAACCACTGCTCCAATGAAACAGCTGCAGAAGGAAATGCCAAGAAGGTACCTGAATCTTGAAACCCCAAACAAGAAAGTTTTTTGTTTTGCTTTCCCCATTCATATGATGATGAAATCCCCCCTCTGGAAAGCCTTGAGAAGTTTCCTAGTTGTTTATGGTTTGTTTAGAGAGACAACAATGCATATGGAAACTTGGATTGCCTCCTTGAATTGTTTGGGAAAGGTTGAGAGGATTTGGCTTGTTTTCTGCATTAAGAGTGTTTGATCCAATACAGAGTTTGTTTGACTGTGTTTACCACTTGAGAAATCATCAGGAGATAATGGGGTTTTTTTTTTTGATAAATCTGTTCAAGAAGATGAACCCCTCAATTCCTCTGTAAGTCTTGTATGGTTTATCCTCTTGAAACTGAGTTTGATTCTGCATCTTGTCTAAATTAGGCTCTTGTAGATTTATATGCTTTTGTATAAATTGAGATCAATATTAGGAATGTTAAAATGGAGCCCATATTTTTTCGAACCTAGCCCAGAAAATTTTAGTGAAATACGGCCAAACAAACCGGTACAAATTGGTTTCATGGCGAGTCAACTCGGTGAATACACGAGTTGGTCTGCGGATTAGAATTTTTTTTTTTAATTTTTAATATTTTTATATTTAAATTGTGTTTTTAATAGATATTTGGTTTGTTTTGTTTACATTTTTAAAATTTTAATATTTTTATAATATTTATAATATTTTTTAAATATTTTTTAGTATTCAAATTTTATTTTATTTTTAAATAATTCGCGAACGAATCGAGCCAAAAAAATTATTTTTGGTTTGTTCAGCTGATCAACACAAACTCAGCCATGGATTTGAGGTTGAGGTTTTGTGTTCTTTTAGTGTTGAAGTTTATCTATCAGTTCACATCAAAGCATAATTAATTGATCAAAATCAGTCTCCCAACATAAAAAAAAAAAGAAAAAATAGCAAATAAATACTTAAATTTTTATAAAAATCCCATATAAATATTTGAACTATAAAAATTCTATTTAAATACTTAAACTTTTAAAAATTCTATATAAATGTCTAGATTTTTTAATTTTTTTTCAAATAAATACAAATTTTAGGTATTTTTTAAATAAAAATAGGTGATGTTATTAACGGATTTTGGATTTATTTGAGAGTTTTTCAGAAATATAGGTATTTATGTAGGATTTTAGAAAAGTTCAGGTATTTATATGGAAAGGTATTTATATGGAAATTTTATACTTCAGATATTTATGTGAGATTTTTGTAAAAAATTAGGTATTTATATGCGATTTTTCTAAAAAAAATAAGGATATTATTATTGTTATTATGCATATTTTAAATTTAATTTATACTATTCATATTTCGAATAAAATCGTTTTCTCAACTATTTATTGTTCTCAACATTCATCATTTCGTATAATCTAATAAATGATTTTGTGGGGTAAAGAATGAACATAATTTAATTAACTAATATTTTATTGTTCAAGTAAAACAAAACAATTTTAGTTGCAAGAAAAAAAAAGGAAAATCAATTTTGTCCGACTTTATATGATTTAGATTTTAGTTTTGATATATTTTGTACATTTTTGTATCTAAAAGTGACTACTAAAATCTCGAAAAAATTGTAAAATTTACTTAAAAAACTTTACTTGTAAGACTATTTTACTTCACGTTGGTTTCCACAAATAAGGAAAAAACGAGGGGAATTTTGAAATGTCTATCAAATTTTACCACAGAGAATATTTCAGAAATTTACCATTTTTATGAACACCAACATATTTACCTTTTTTTCATCAAATGAAGAAACCGCCATTACATGACGTGTTGATTACGTTTTCTTAGAAAAACTGTATTTATTCAATATTGAATTTAGTTTATTTAGTATTCAATTAAGATTTGTGTTTTATTAAACAGATTAATTTTTATAAAAATAATCAAAAATTTTAAATAATCAATGAAAAATTAAATAAACATTTTAATATATTTTATATATTATTGGTACGATTTAATAAAAGTCCGAATCAAAATAAAAGCAAAATTTACAATTTCACAAATTCCAAAAACAAAAGGCAACCAAACTTTGGCAAACTTAACTATAAAACACGGTACTTGGAGAGAGAGAGAGAGGGAGAGAGAGAGAGAGAGAGAGAGAGAGAGAGAGAGAGAGAGACCGCGTAAAAACAGGGAACCGTCACGTGAGTGGAATCGAAATCAACGGTCAGGATTAAATCTCTCCATACGATCCAGCGGCTAACCATTAACCGGGTTAACCTAGCGAACCCCGTTAACCGAACCCATTCTCCAGTAGATAATAAAAAGCCCTAATTTTTGACCTAAAACTGTTGCCATTAATAACACCACAAGCTCCACAAGCTCCAAGAACTGCAAAAATTTCTCCCAATCGAATCAACCAAGCTCATCGAATCCAGTAATGGTGGATGTGAAGATGCAGTCCGACACATCTGATTCGAATCAATCGGAGGACAATCTTAAGATCGAATCTCCGGCGGCGGAGGTGAATCAACGGAGGGGGGGCGCG
>NW_010968113.1:695309-705562 GCF_000463585.1 Tarenaya hassleriana | reverse complement strand
GGGCGGGGGGGGTGAATCAAGGGAGGGCGTCGCCGGCACCGCAGCAGCAGCAGCAGTGGGTGGCGATGCCGTATCCGCCGGCGACGGTGATTCCGCATCAGATGATGTTTGCACCGGCGCCGTACTCGCCTTTTCACCATCAGTATCAGCCTCACCATTACCAGTTTCGCGGGAACAAGCATCAGAACATCTCCAATGGCGAGAATAAGTCGATCTGGGTCGGTGATTTGCATCACTGGATGGATGAGAATTATCTTAACTCTTGCTTCGCTTCCTCTGGCGAGGTTTGGTTCTCTCTCTCATATTTCTGTCTCCTTATTTTTGTGTGTGCATACATGTATCTTTATGTGTACCTATGAATGCATGTATGTCTTTTTTGTTGGCGACTATATATGTTTTGAGGTATGCTATTTACGTTGCTGGTCTCTGCAATCTAGTTCACAAAGCGGGAACTTTGTCTTTTTCGTTGTTCTGTTTTCTTAGCTGTATACGATGAGATTCCCTATGGAAAGTCATGTTTTTGTTTGGGTTATTCAGGCGATGGAACCTGAGACTATTAAGAAAATTGTCACTTTTTTCAGATAAAATTCCTCTGGAAACCTAGATTGCCTCAGTGAATTGAAAGAGAAATATTGACTTATTTGATTCTTGTTGTTGGATGATGGATCTAGATAGCGTGAACTTTCAGGAGGTGGGCTTTTGGCAAATGCACATGACGAATGCTGTGACTTAGTGACCTGTAGCGTTGTAGAGATTTAAGTCTCCTTTTATTTGCGAATCTTTGTAACTCTTGATAAGTTTTATCCTCAATCTCAGTTTAATCTTACTTATGTTTGAACACTGTTTGTTTGTTCTGCATCTGGTCTAAGTCTGATTATGGGCACACGCACGCATGTTGTGCAGATTGCATCAGTTAAGGTTATCCGCAACAAACACAGTGGTTTGTCTGAGGGCTATGGATTTGTGGAATTCGTTTCCCATGAAATAGCTGAAAAGGTTTTAGAGGACTATAGTGGGACATCTATGCCAAATGCTGGTGACCAGACGTTCCGTTTGAACTGGGCTAGTTTTAGCACTGGTGAAAAGCGGTTAGAGAATGGTCCTGATCTTTCTATCTTTGTGGGGGACTTATCACCTGACGTCACTGATAAATTGCTGCATGAAACATTCTCTGTAAAATACCCATCTGTTAAGGCTGCAAAGGTCGTCATTGATGCTAATACTGGCCGGTCAAAGGGGTATGGGTTTGTGAGGTTTGGAGATGACAATGAGAGGGCCAAAGCCATGTCAGAGATGAATGGTGTGAAATGTTCTAGCAGAGCTATGCGAATTGGTCCGGCTACGCCTAGGAAGTCAATCAATTATCAACAACAAGGTATTGAGTTTGATTTGATATATTCACTTATTATCATTTCTCTGTGTTAATGTAATTTTAAGTTTGTGATTACTTACTATGTCCAATACACGATGCGATGAGGTAGTTCAATCAAGTTTACACTGTTTCAAATTCATGGATCTTTCATCAGTGAATGGCAGCATAAATATTTTCAGCAGTAGGGATTCATTTAAAATCAACAAATGCTTATCAAAATTCAGTAGTAACCGTTAGTCTCCTTAAGCATCTTCACAATCTTTGTTTTTTATTGTTGGTGGGAAGGTGGATACATGTTGAATGGAGTCCAGAGTTATCCTGATGGGGATTCATTAAACACAACAGTAATTCCTCTCCCTTGATCTTTTATGAAAATTTGTGTTATGTTTTTCAATATTATGAGCATCATAGAAGGTTAATCCTTTGCTGATCCGTGTTTCCGCTTTAGATATTTGTTGGAGGACTTGACCCTAGTGTCACTGACGAAGATCTGAGACAACCTTTCATCGAGTATGGAGACATAGTCTCCGTCCTGCTGGCAAAGGATGCGGATTTGTTCAATTTGTCAACAGGTGATATTCGTGTTATATTCATCAAGGCCATGGGTTAAGTCACCCTTTTACTCACTTGTTCCATAGTTCTCATGGATTTAATCTTCAATGTATCTGTCCAGAACAAGCGCTGAGGAGGCTTTGGAGAAATTAAACGGGACTGTAATTGGAAAACAAACAGTTCGCCTTTCTTGGGGTCGTAATCCAGCCAATAAACAGGTACGGGAGGATAAACCTATGCCCTTCTAATCCTTTCAAATTCAATCATGAGGTTCATAATTTTGTTAACTCAAAATGAACCGAACACAGGACCGTTCTCATGTTAGTACCCCATCTGTAGGACTAGCCCGAGATACAACTGGACAAGATTATGTTTGATTAAATTGCACGATTTTTTGTTGATGCAACATTCAACGTTGTTTAAGGCTCAGCCACTTCGTTTTCTAGTCTCTGATTTGCAAGTCTTGTTAATCATTGCAGCTTAGGGGTGGCTTTGGAAACCAATGGGTCGGACCGTACTATGGAGGACAATATTACAACGGTTACGGGTATATGATACCGCCTCCTCTTGACCCGATAATGTACAGCCCTGCAGCTTACGGGGCTTATCCCGTATATGTCGGGAATCAGCAACAAGTAAGCTGAGCCGAGATAAAGCTAAACGAGTGAACTCATCGAATCTCACATCTTCTTAGGAGGCGCAAGGCAGAATGCCTTTCGCCTCGGCATTAGCATCTCGATGTCCTCCCACGGGGTGGGACCGGAGATCGAATTTTGATGGAACCACATCCATACTGCTAATTATTTTTTTTATTAGGGATTTGATTGATTTGTTTGATCTGCCATTCGGGTTTTTTTTTTGCTACTGAACTTAAATTCATTTTTGGGGTGGCTGTTTAGGTTAAAGTAGTATAAACTTTCATAAGATGGTTTTGAGGTCTTGATACACCCAAAAATCAAATTTCATTTCGTGACCTAATCTAATGAATTGGCCTTGTTAAAGTCTCTTCTGATCCGGAATCCATTCGAGTTTATCGTCATTTTCGGAATCGATCGTCGTATTGGTGCCATATAAGTGTCGGGCTTTGGATATTCATGGATGCTCCAAATGTTTGGATGAGCGATGCTACGCTTACGAATATTTGTCTCCCTCGATCACACTCGGATCTTTGTTTTTTCACCCCGTCCTTTGGCCTCGCGATATCTTTAACAAATGTTGGATTCTCGTCACTGTTGAATTCGTATTCGTTTCGTTAGTGGACAAATATCCGTTTTTCGAATACTGATTTATGGATTAAGTCGGATATTCGAAATTATACGCACCCATTGAGAAAAAAAAGCTTTTAGACTTATCATAGATAAGACTGTCATATGAATAGGGTACCAATCGGGTCCGTTTGACCTAAGTCTGCACTCGGTCCGAGGGTTTCGGACTCTGATTGGCTCGAAAAAATGCGAGCCTATACCACCAAACTCAAGCTCGAAACCTATATATCCGAACCCAACACTCAATTTGCAGAACTCGTTCGTCCTTATGTAAGAAATACTTAAACGAATGAACATAGATTTACGAACCAAGTCCAACCTTATGTTTTATTCTCGCAACACAAGGAACTCACACCTGCTCAACACACAATCACGACCACGCTCTTTATTCGGCTGTTGGCTCGGCTACAGATTAAATACACAGTACAGCGTGACGGTTTATAAAAATAACCGCCCAAAAGAGTTTTAACTGCTCATACGAAAAGCCCAAAGAAATTGTCAACCGTCCGAAACTACTCGTTAACCATCCACGATCCTAGTGCCACCTGTATGCGCGCCACGATCACTGTCCGAGACTTCTCGCCAATTATTTCTCCCGTTCGAGCAATTCATCTGTGTTCACTCGTACACGTCCGTCCGGGGTGCCGCATGCACTCGGCTACCCCCATGTTCATCCGTCAGCTCACTTAATCCGTTCGTCCGTCTCCAAGCCAACCTGACTTGTCCGTCCGCACGTTCCACCTTCCGCACGAACTTGACTTCTCCGTTCGCATGCCTAGCTTCATACAAACGTTGTCCCAACACTCTTTTCCTCCACACATGCAGTCGGTCATGCTCGTTCATCGAACCTCATCATTTATGGGTGTGACAGACCTCTCCCACTTGGAAAAGTTGACGTCCCCGACAATTCGAAGTGCCTTTCGACGTAGTCTACAATCTCCTTCTCGAACTGTAATAAGTAGGGGTGGACACAAATACCTAAAAATCGGGTATTCGTCGGATACTCGTCTCGCGAATACCCGATTTTAGGGTACTCATAATTTTTAAATCCAAATCCAAATCTGGATTTTTCAATACCCGCATCATTATTCCGGAACCTGGATCCGAATATCCGCGAGTACACAACCATTATTCCGGATACCCGTATCCTGGATACTCGTAAATATGAAATCCAGAATACAAATATTATAATTAAATACCCGAACTTTCTGGATCCAAATCCAAATATTCTGATTTTTCCGGGTATCCAACCTGTGCCACCCCTAATAATAAGTCTTTGGCATCCACCCATTTTGTCTCAGTCCACTCTTCCCCTTTCCAATGTACCAAGTACTTCGTCCGTTAGTTCTTCTTACTCATTCTAAAGTCTCGTGATTGAGTATCTCTCGGATCTGCTTCTCATATTGCTTTCGGATCATTGGTGGAGCTTTCTTTGTTTGTCTCTGTTCGGTGTCCTCCTCATTCTCAAGATACTTTTCAAGAAACTCACATAGAACGTCAGATGAACTTTCAGGCTACCCGGTAATCTCAGCCGATAAGCCACCGTCGTTATAATCTTCCTATTACGCAAGACGTTTGACGCAATCAAAGTACAACATTTCTCATGTCGGATACCGTATACATCTCAGGTCAAAGGATCCAATTAGGGGTGGTGATTTCGGGTTTCGATTACAAAGAAATCATGCTCAAACAATTATATAAATTTAATCGGGGATATAGCAAATATACCCTTAAAATGCTATCCTTACTTCACACCCTACCCTCCAAAAAATAAATCTAAAAAAAAGAAAAACTTAAATGAGTTAAATACATACATAACCCTGGATTTTAAAGGAAAGATGAAAATGACCATGCCTTTTCAATTAAAAAAGGACTAAGTTTTTAAGAAATAAAAAAATTCCCCTCTCTCGATAAACTCTCACTCTCCCACTCTCTCTTCTGTTGAACTCTCTCTCTCTTGTATCATTTCAAAAACTCTCTCTCTCTCTTGCGCGATTTCAAGAACCACCATTTCTCTCTCGGGATTTTCAGAAACTGAGGCGATTTTCCTTGCAGTTTTGGTATCTCTCTTGCGATTTGTATGAAAAATTAAACACCCATAGATCCAAGAACACATGTGCCTTCTGCTTCGTCTTCGTCTGCATCTCAGGACGGTTCATCTTCGTCATCGTCGGACAACGATCTCCCATTAGAAACAATAGGTTTTTCTGCATATTCTTCTCCGTTTTTTTTCTTCTGTGACCTGATCGTGGAGTAAAATCATTAAACTTGTTGGATAGTTTGGGATTTTAAAATAGGAATTTAGGGTTTAGGGATTTCGAAATTGAAAATTAGAGTTTTGAGATTTCTAAATATAAAGTTAGGGTTTTTTGTTTTAAAATATATAATTTGAGTTTTAAGAATTCAGAATAGAAAGTTAGGGTGTGAGTGTGAGATTTCGAAATACCTTGGCAAGTTTAATGATTTCCTAAGTCGCAAGGTCATGTGGGTCACAGGTTACATGAGTCACAGGGATTTATATGGTAACAGGATAATATAACTCACAAGGAGCACACGGGTCACACGAGTCACGGGTCATGGGTCACATGGGTCACGGATCACATGGATCACGAGTCACAGGTCCCAGGTCACCATAATGACGAACAATTATTTTATTTTGCAGCTTCCATTTGTCTACAAATTCAAAGATATTCAGTTTTCTTCGAAGATCAATACGAAGTGTTATCCCTATAAGACGCTGAAAATGCTTAAAGGAGTATTAACACATGATGAATGGATGTACTTCGAGAAAGAATCACAATTCCAACATCTATTCTACGCGCAATGAGAACCACAGTTAAAGATGGCGCTTGTGGGAGTCCTTGTTAAGCGTTGATCCGTTATTGTGAACTCTTTCGTATTTTGTAAACTTATTATTTATTGTGAACTTATTCGTAGTTTGTAAACTCAGTTTTTGTAAACTCTTCCATATTTTGGATTTTACTTTTACTTGGAAATGAAAAAAAACATAGGTCCAATGGGTCACATGGGTCATACGGGTCACACGGGTAACATGGATCACGGGTCACATGGGTCACTTGGGTCACATGGGTCGAATTTATCGAATTAGTGACTTGGCATGATTATGCAGTGATTAATCATGGATTTTAACATCAATAACAACTTTAAAATCATGTTCGTTTCAATTTTCATATTCAAGTCACTCATGCAAATGTACTCCATAAGTGATACTAGTGTTTCATGACAACTTTAGAACAAATTGTACTAATGTTCATACAACTCCTACTTATGTTAACAAATTTAACTTGTAGATACCATATTGTCATTGTAAAACATCATATAAACCATTTCCATCCTTTAAAATCGAGATTTGACCGTGTTTTATAAGTGTCACTAAGTCACGGGTCACATGAGTCACATGGGTCACACAGTGTAAAAATGTCTTCGAGTCACATGGGTCACATGAGAGTCACATGAATCACACAATTCAAAACTTGTTTGCACGATTCTATTTGAATTTCCGCTGATTTCCACGAGATTTGAAGCAGTTTCACAAATTATCGAAGAGAGAGCAAACAAATCGGATAAATGAAGCAAATGTGAGGACACAAAGACCAAATCTGAAGGGAGAGCAAGCAAATCAAAAGAGATACAGAGCAAATCGATGGAGAGAGAGAGCGCAAATCGGCGGCGGCAGAGAGAGAGTGAAAATCGGAGGAGAGAGAGAGCAAGATACGAGAGAGCAAACGAAGGGAGAGAGCAAACGGAGGAGAGAGAAAGCGCAAATGCTGGAGGAGAGAGAATCAGAAGTGATACAGAGCAAATCAATGGAGAGAGAGAGCAAATCGGCGGCGGTGGAGAGAGAGTGAAAATCGGAGGAGAGAGAGAGCAAGATACGAGAGAGAGAGCAAATGGAGGAGAGAGAAATCACAAATGCTAGAGGAGAGAGAATGAAAAATGTCAGAGGAGAGAGAAAAAAACTGATAATGAGGAGAGAGAAACCAATGCTGCTTTTTAGGAGGGAAATTATTATTTTTATTTAAATTTTATTTGTTTTATAACATAAGGGTATAATGGATATTGTACAGGGAATATAACAAATATACCCTTAAAATGCTATCCTTACTTCACACCCTACCCTCCAAAAATTAAATCTAAAAAAAGAAAAACTTAAATGAGTTAAAGACATAAATAACCCCAGATTTTAAGGGAAAAACAAAAAAGACCATACTTTTTCAATTAAAAAAGGACTAAGTTTTTTTTAAAAAGAAACCCCCCTCTCTCTCTCTTCTGTTGAACTCTTTCTCTTGTATTATTTGGAAAACTCTCTCTCTCTCTTATGCGATTTCAAGAACCGCTATTTCTTTCTCAGAATTTTCAGAAACTGAGGCGATTTTCCTTATAATTTCGGTATCTCTCTTGCGATTTCTATAAAAAATTGAACACCCATGGATCCAAGAACACATGTGCCTTCTGTTTCGTCTTCGTCTGCGTCTCAGGACGGTTCATCTTCGTCATCGTCGGACAACGATCTCCCATTAGAAACGGTAGGTTTTTCTGCATATTCTTCTCCGTTTTTTTTCTTCTGTGACCTGATCTTGGAGTAAAATTATTAAACTTGTTGGATAGTTTAGGATTTCAAAATAGGAATTTAGGGTTTAGGGATTTCGAAATTGAAAATTAGAGTAGATTTCTAAATATAAAGTTAGGGTTTTTTGTTTTGAAATATATAATTTGGGTTTTAGGAATTCGAAATAGAAAGTTAGGGTGTGAACGTGAGATTTCGAAATACCTTAGCAAGTTTAATGTTTTCCTAAGTCGCAAGGTCATGTAGGTCACATGTTACATGAGTCACAGAGATTTATATGGTAACAAGATAATATGACTCACAAGGAGCACACGGGTCATACAGATCACGGGTCACGAGTCACGGGTCACATGGGTCACGGGTCACGGGTCACAGGTCCCAGGTCACAAAGATCATAATGACGAACAATTATTTTATTTTGCAGCTTCCATTTGTCTACAAATTCGAAGACATTCAGTTTTCTTTCGAAGATCAATACGAAATGTTATCCCTATGAGATGCTAAAGACGCTTAAAGAAGTATTAACACAGGATGAATGAATGTACTTCGAGAAAGAATCACAGTTCCAACATCTATTCCACGCACAATGGGAACCACAGTTAAAAATGGCGCTTGCGGGAGTCCTCATTAACCGCTAATCCATTATTGTGAACTCTTTCGTATTTTGAAAACTTATTATTTATTGTGAACTCATTCGTAGTTTGTAAACTCAGTTTTTGTAAACTCTTTCGTATTTTGGCGCTTGCAGGAGTCCTCATTGAGCACGCAGTTATATCTGGTTTGAACAAGGGAGCAGAATTCATATCGATATGCGATGGGACCATACCACTCATCCGTGAAAAATTGGCTATCGATATATTTTGTAATGGTAAAATTGTGTATAACCAACCCATTATTTATTGTGAACTCTTTCATAGTTTGTAAACTCAGTTTTTGTAAACTCTTTCGTATTTTGGATTTTACTTTTACTTTTACTTGGAAATGAGAAAGAAAAAAAAACATAAGTCCAATGGGTCACACAGATCACATGGGTCACATGAGTCACGGGTCACACGGGTCACATGGGTCACGGTTCACGGGACTCATGGGTCACATATGTCGAATTTATCGAATTAGTGACTTGGCATGGTTATGCAGTGATTAATCATGGATATTAACATCAATAACAACTTTAAAATCATGTTCGTTTCAATTTTCATATTCAAATCACTCATGCAAATGTACTCCATAAATGATACTAGTGTTTCATGATAACTTATGAACAAATTGTACTAATGTTCATACAACTCTTACTTATGTTAACGAATTTAACTTGCAGATACCATATTATTATTGTAAAACATTATATAAACCATTTTAACACTTTAAAATCGAGATTTAACCGTATTTTATAAGTGCCACTGAGTCACGGGTCACATGGATCACATGGATCACACAGTATAAAAATGTCTTCGGGTCACATACGTCACAGGTGAGTCACACGGGTCACACAGTTCAAAACTTGTTTCTATCTTTTCAAGACTTTAACACGGTACTAGTGCAAAGAAAATCACCTTATTCAAATAGATTGTCATTCTGGAAAATGTATACAATCACATGGGTCATGAGAACTACGTGAAATCATACAATCATATTATTTATGCAATATATTTATTTGTCCTTCTTTGAACGCTTTGTCCGCGGTTCACCGGGGCCTGGAAACCGATTTTGTTTGGGTCTACCGGTTTTGCGTTTATCTTCCACAATCGGAGGTAATACCACGAGGTTTGCATCCCATGGATCGTCAATGATCCAATCACAACAATTAGGAACCGGATAAATTATTTCTTGATAAGCCAACCGCCATGTCTCCCGAAGAAAGTATAGAGAGCATAAGTCCGGTATACTATTGCCTCTGTTAGTCTTGTGGACTGCTGCGATTGCGTGACTGCATGGATATTTGTCTATATCAAACATCTGACTCGATTTTTCCCCACAAAACACAGTAAACAATTCAAAAACAAGAAAAAACTCACAGAATAACAGTATTTAAGTGAAACTTACCATGTCTCCCGAAGAAAGTATAGAGAGCATAAGTCCGGTATACTATTGCCTCTGTTAGTCTTGTGGACTGCTGCGATTGCGTGACTGCATGGATATTTGTCTATATCAAACATCTGACTCGATTTTTCCCCACAAAACACAGTAAACAATTCAAAAACAAGAAAAAACTCACAGAATAACAGTATTTAAGTGAAACTTACCTATTTGCACGATTCTATTTGATTTTCCGCTGATTTCCACGAGATTTGAAGCAGTTTCGCAAATTATCGAAGAGAGAGCAAGCAAATCGGATAAATGAAGCAAATGTGAGGACACAAAGACCAAATCGGAAGGGAGAGCAAGCAAATCAAAAGAGATACAGAGCAAATCGATGGAGAGAGAGAGCGCAAATCGGCGGCGGCAGAGAGAGAGTGAAAATCGGAGGAGAGAGAGA
>NW_010968113.1:679272-695211 GCF_000463585.1 Tarenaya hassleriana | reverse complement strand
AAGAGAGAGAGTGAGCAAACGGAGGGAGAGAGCAAACGGAGGAGAGAGAGAACGCAAATGCTGGAGGAGAGAGAATGAAAACTGATAATGAGGAGAGAGAAATCGACACTGCTTTTTAGGAGGAAAATTATTATTTTTATTTATTTTAATTTTATTTGTTTTATAATATAAGGGTATAATGGAAATTGTACATATGGAAAGGGTATATGTGAAGGGGGTGTTTTTTTTTTGAGGGAAGGGTACTCCATGAAGTACAAGTAGCATTTTAAGGGCATTTTTTATAATGCCTCTATTGTACATGTGGGAAGGGTATATCTGAAGGGGGTATTTTTTTTTTCTGAGGGAATGTTACTCCATGAAGTACAAGTATCATTTTAAGGTCATTTCTGATAAACCTCCGATTTAATCAGTTCGGTTCGGTTTGGTTTTCGCACAATAAAATTATAACCAACAATTAAATCTATTATTCCGGATACCCGTATCTCGGATACTCGTAAATCCCAAAATCTCGAATAAAAATCTTATAATTAAATATCCGAACCTTCCGTATCCAAATCCAAATACCCCGATTTTTCTAGGTATCCGACCCGTGTCACCCCTAATAATAAATCTTTGGCATTCACCCATTTTGCCTCAGCCCACCCTTCCCCTTTCCAATGTACCAAGTACTTCGTCCGTTAGTTCTTCTTACTCATTTCTAAAGTCTCGTGATTAAGTATCTCTTGGATCTGCTTCTCATATTGCTTTCGGATCATTGGTGGAGCTCTCTTTGTTTGTCTCTGTTCGGTGCCCTCCTCATTCTCAAGATACTTTTCAAGAAACTCACATGGAACTAGGCATGGGCATTCGGATCGGGTTAATCGGGTTCGGATAAAACCGACCCGATTAATCGGTTTTCGGTTCGGATCGGTTATGTAAAAAATAACCGATCGGTTTTTGTCATCCCATAATCGATCGGATCGGTTCGGTTCGGGTAAATACCCGATCGGTTTCGGTTATTTGAATAAACCGAAATTAAATTAAAAATTAGGGTTATATTTTCCTCCTCGACATTCATCTGCTTCGAACTCCGCTCTGCCATTAGCGAAGCCAAGCTCTTCTTCCTCCCTCGAGCTTGACTCCATCTCCTCAAGCTCGACTCAATTCAACTCCCTCCTATCCGTCGCCGACGTTCGCCTGTGTCTGCGTCGTGTCTCTCTCCACTGCTCTCATCGTTTTTCATCTCTCTCTACATCTCTCGTCACCGTTCGTGTCTCTCTCTACATCTCTCGTTGCCAGCCTCCTCTCTCTCTCTGCATATCTCTTCGCCGGTCTCCTCTCTCTCTGCACCTCTCGTCGTCGACTCGTCGGTCGCCTCTCTCTCTGGTCTGCCTCGCTTCGGTTCGTCGCCTCTCTTTGACTGTAAGTTCCATTCTTCTTCTCCCTATTATGTGATTTCTTTTTATCCTTATGTCGATCTCGTGCTCGTCGTTGTCGGATCTCTGTGATTTTTGTTGTGAGTTCCTGTCGACAATCGGATATAGATTGTTAATGTGTGAGAATGAGTTTTTTGATATGCAATCTACTGTGAGTGTTGTATTTGGTTAACAGATGGTGATAATCAACATTCTTCTTTTAATTTTCTGAATGTGTGTCATCTAATAAACCCTTCGATGGAAGTTCATCAGGTTTTCTGCATTGTTCTCAATATTTGGGTTTTGATTTTTTTTTTGTGCATGACTTTGAATTTAGAAATATTTAGTTAGTTTTGTTTATTTAGAATTTTTTGTTGGATGGAGTTTATGTGTCATGGGAGATTTGTCTTTCCCGATCATATTTCATTCATAAACAATTGACAAACATAGTACTCTATTTTGGAATTTTCGCTAAAAAACTTCTCATTCTGATTTTTTTTATTTATGTTATATTTGTTGATTTTTAACTCTATATTTTTTTAAACAGTTAGAAAAATCAAAATTCACAATAAGTTAAGGTTGAAGAATGAGTTGGTGACAAAAGAAAAAAATCTATCTTCAAATTCACAATTATCTCAGAAAACAGAGAGGATAGTTCCGTCAAAGACGATAGTTTCAGCGAGATCGAATGTATGGAGTTATTTTTACCAAGCTTAATGATAATCCAAAAAAGTGTTCTTGTAATTATTGTGGCTTTGTATTGACATGATGTTCATCAATGGATACAAGCAAATTAAGAAATCATATTCAAGACTTGCAATAACTTTTTTTTATCGAATATTTGTTTGGATAAACCCGAACCGAACCCGAAAAAAACCGAACCGAACCCGAACCGAACCGATTAAAATTATATATCCGATTGGATATGAATATTTCAAATCCGAATAACCCGAACCCGAAATAACCGAATCCGAATAACCCGATCCGATCCGATCGCCCACCCCTACATGGAACCTCGGATGAACTTTCAGCCTATCCGGTAATCTCAGCCGATAAGCCACCGTCGTTATAATCTTCTTATTACGCAAGACGTTTGACGCAATCAAAGTACAACATTCCTCATGTCGGATACCATATACATCTCAGGTCAAAGGATCTAATTAGGGGTGGCCATTTCAGGTTTCGGTTCGATATTTCGGGTTCGATTATTTCGATTACAAAGAAATCATGCCGAAACGATTATATAGATTTAATCAGTTCGGTTCGGTTGGTTTTCGCATAATAAAATTATAGCCAAATGGTTAAATCTATCGGTTTATTCGGTTCGATTTTAGATCGGTTCGGTTATGATAAATTTTAAAAAAAGAATATTAATCTTCCAAAAACTTCAAAATGATCAATCCAAATAAGTCTACAAAATGATTAATCCTTAAAATATTATAAAAAGTCTACAAAAATTTCAAATTTCATTACCACAATTCTGTTTAAAAAAAACTGCAACTTCACATTAACCAAACGAACATTACTTCAAACATATCATACCAAAAGACAACAACACAAATCTGAGAGTGAGATGACGAGCAAGACTCAGGAACACAAAGATTCGATACAAAGATTGAGAGAGATGAGACCACCGATGAGATTCAGGAATACAAATCGGAGAATACATGACAGAGACTGAAAGAGACGGACCAATCAACAGATCCGATACAAAGATTGAGAACGAATCTGAGGAGATGGAGAAGCCGTGACAGAGACTGAGAGAGATGAGACCTGTAACGACCCAAAATCCGGTATTTTGACCCGTTGAATCGTCACTTAGGTTTTTAAAAAAGAAAGATTCGGTTTATTCTTAATACCATACTATCATCTCAAAATCTACAGCGGAAGTCTCAATAATGAAATTCTAACATAAGTCTAAAAATATTGAACTCATAAAAATAAAAATCTAAAGCATCGTGTCTCTTGCAATTACCAAGTCCTACCACTTGATCTGCTTCACCTTTCACTTGTGGAAAAAAGGAAGGGGCGAGCACGCGAATAGTTCAGTGAAGTTGCAAGATTATAAACCTCGCCTCCGTACCGAACATAGACAATCAAATAGAAAACAAATTCAATCAACATTCAACTCAAGCAAAACTCAATCTATTAATTCACGTTCTTCTACTGACTTTTCTTTATTCGATTCTTTAAAACGAGTCCAGACTCTAGGACTATTCAATACCCCTCAGACTTAGTTTAAAACTCTTTTTATAAAACAAAACCAAAGATATCGTTATAACCCTCTACGGATCGCCGCCGTAGTCAGGTTATCAAAACACGACCAATAGTAATAACCCTCTACGGATCGCCGCTGTAGTCGGGGTTATCACTCCACATGGATCGCTGCCATGCCCGGGTCGTTATGCCATCACATACGGATCACCGCCGTACCATGACCTCAAAACTCAACCAATAGCAATAACTCTCTACGGATCGCCGCCGTAGTCGGGGTTATCACTCCACACGGATCGCTGCCATGCCCGGGTTGTTATCATACCATCACATACGGATCGTCGCCGTACCATGGTCTCAAAACTCAGTTTTAAAATATTTTTAGCACAGTCAGAGGTTACATCCTAGTCCCTAACTCAATTCTCTACTTCTCTCATCTTTCCAAACATCATGCCAAAGTTTATTTAATATCAAAAGTTCAACTCATTCTAACGGTCTAATGATATATTAAGAAACGTCATCACATAACATGTACGTCATAAGCCATAATCACTCAACAAGAATTTATCAAATATAAATCATCATGCATTATTCATCAATCATCGATTATCGATCATTAATCATCATTCATCAATCATCAATCATCAATCAACATACATCATGAATCCGCAAGAAATTTAAGGCGTCTATCCTAAAGTCCTAACCGCATGATATCTACGTTCCCTATCATCATGTCTAAGCAAATAGAAGAAAGAGGAGTTCTGTCGAGTTCCCTCACCTCGTTCTAAATGATGGATCGTGAAAGATCCACTCTAATCCTTGATCCCGAATCCAACAAACCCAAGATCTTCTTCACCTATGATTAATTAATAATTAATAATCCTAATAAAAAAAACAATCATTCCAAAAATCTATAAATACTTTGATTTTCGGTAAAAGGTTTTGAATTTAGAATTATGGGATTGAAAAAATTTAAATCGTACCACTGAAAAAGATTCCGACGATGATACGGATGAAATCACCACGGTGAAAGAAAAAAAGGAAAATTAATAAAAATAATAATAAGAAGGAGAAGAAGAAGACAAAAGGAGATGTAGAGAAATAGAGAGATAACGTGAGAGAGATGAGAGATGAAGATGAGAGAAGAGAGACAAGAAGTACCTTGTTTGTGTGAGAGAGAGAGATGATGAGGAATGTGACATTGTGTGAGAGGAAGGGAAAGAGAGAGAGAAGAGAGAGAATGAAAGTGGCGGCCAAGTTGGGGAGAAAGAGAAAGAAGATAAAAAAACCCTAAAAGATTTGCACTCTAAGCCCTTTTTTTCCTTTTAGTTTTAATTTTGTTCTAAATTTTTATTTGGTGATGAAATCCTCAATTAAATTACCGATTTTTCCTAATTTTTTTTATTAATCAATTAAACCCTAATTAACTCTTCTAAAAAAATATGGTCGTTATAAGACCACTGATGACAGAGGAAAGACGACGACAATCTGGAGAAGAAAGCGGTAACCCACCTAGGGATCCGAAACGAGAGGAGACGGAGAGACGAGAGGCAACAAAGAGACAAGAGGAGACAGAGACGAGAGGGGACGACGATTTAGACCCTCGACGGTGACGGTGACGGTTACGGTGACGGCGACGACGATGGTGAGATGAGAGACGGAGCTTGAGTCGAAGACGACCGCGTGAGTCTGAGAGAGAGACGGTAAAAGACTAGAAGTGAGCTGTAAAAAAAGTAACCCTAGAGTACAGGTTAAAAACTTAAAACTTTTAAAAAAACCTAATAACGGATCGAATAAGCGCGGTTATTCAGTTATCAACCGAACCGAACCGAGGTTGAGAATTACCGCGTATTTCATGAGTCGCTCTTATTCGGTTCAGTTCGGTTCGATTATTCGGTTATTAACCGAAATGGCCACCCCTAGATCCAATCGAAAACCTATCACATGAGATTCAAGTAATGACTCATGTCCATGTGACAATCTCATACGGATCATCTAGTAGGGGTGGGCACGAGTCGGATACCCGAAATTTTAGGATTACCCAAACCCGAATCCGAACCCGAAATTTTTATAAAAAAATTACCCGAGTCCAAACCCGATGTGATCGAGTACTCGAAAATTGGATATCCGAGATAATATTCGGGTACTCGCGAGTATTCGAACCCGAATTTTAAAAACAAAATTTTAATAAAAACGTAGATAATTAAATAATATCTTGTATAAAAATAATCCAAATATGAAAAAAAAACATATTAAAACTTAATTTTTTGAAATAACATATTGGTATCTTTTACTCATAGAATACATTCGATCAACTAACTATATGTAAAACCAAAAAAGAACCAAACAAAAATCTGAACAAGCTAAAACCCAGTAAGAAAATGAGAACGCAATGAGAAAATCAACTGCAACTCCCTTTCCAGATGATTTAATAGCCCAATTATGTCAAAACAACAACGAATTTGATATTAATATATGTTGATATCTATTTCTTTATCCCCACTAGTTAAACACCATCAGAATATCAACTGTGACATAACACCCACGGAGAAAACATAGAAGGAATAATCTTTCCAACACCAAGTGATCGGTTAGTTCATCAAACAAACAAACAAATCAACATACAACCCAAATCACACCATCTACCCAAATATCAAACAAACAAAATGTTAAAGCAATAAAAGAGCATATTCAACATCTAGAAGTTCAAATCAACAAATGGAAGTATGGAGCTGAATTTGGAAAGCACATAAGGGAAGAAATGAAAAGAGGAAAGAAGACAGCTGCACCTAAGAGAAAAAGGAAGAACACAAATTTAGAAGATATTCAGAGATTCGATTGCAAAAGTGAATAAAGGCTGAAAGAAGTGCTTGAGTCGGTGTTGCTGAGATCATTGAGAACTATTGTATTCTTGAGAGTAAAAGGGGAGCTTGGTACGGGAAACACTGGTGAGAGTTATCTGAGAAAACGTGAGGTTGAATTGAGGGGGATCCTTGCAACAACAAGCGAACTGCTCACGAAGCCTAGACGAGTTCTAGGGCGACACGTGGTGTGTGTTATACACAGTGTGTTTTGGGCTGATAGAATTTCTTGTGAGACTGAAAGTTTCATTCAGGGGGAGTGAAACTGGTTTGAGTATTACTTGGAAAATACTGAAGTGTATTTGACTCATATCAAAGAAATAGAATCAGTTTGAGTATTTTGTTTTGATCTATCGTGTGAAGTATATTTTTCAATTGGTATCAGAGCAGGTCACCGATCGTAGGAAATTGTTCCTCTCATATCGGTGTTGCGATTCAGTCACACACGATGGAAGGTTTTAAAGACCTACAATCGCTCGGAAAGACAGTCATGCTTGACTCAACCAATTATGGGCATTGGAAAGTCAAAATAAGCTCGTACATTCGTGGATTAGACGAAGACACTTGGAGTGCGGTTATTGATGGCTGGACTAGACCAACTGAAGTTATCGATGGAGTTATAAAAGCAAAACCAAAAAGTCAATGGACACCTCAAGAGAAGAAGGACTCTTCTATGAATCAGAAGGCACTGTCGATAACATTCAGAAGTGTGTGTCATGAGGAATTTGAGCATATTCAAGGCTGTGAAACTGCCAAGGAAGCTTGGGTACCTTGGAACTTATTCATGAAGGAACTTCTAAGGTAAAAAGGAATAGATTGGACATGATCGATCTACAGTTTGAGCGTCTAAAGATGGGTGATAATGAAGGTGTCAAGGAATTCTGCGGTAAACTGAGTGCATTGTCGAATGAGGCAAGTGTCCTTGGTAGGAAGATCACTGATGACAAGCTGGTGAAGAAACTTCTGAATAGTTTACCAGCCAAGTTTCATTCACAGATCCTGGTGTTCGAAGGAGTTAACAATCTAGATACAGTCACATTCAAGGAAGCAGTGGGTACTTTTGCTGCCCATGAATTAAGGCTACAGCTAATGAATGGAGGGTCTTCTGCTCATTCACGAAAAGGAGTGGCTCTACATGTTCCAGAATCTAAAGTGACTGATCAGGAAGTTAGAAAAGGTGTGAAAAGCAAGAAGTTATCTGAAGAGGAACTACATGAAGAGATGTCCCTTGTTGTTAGAAAGTTCAACAAATTCTTCAAAGGAAAGAAGAAATTTGGACAGCAAAATGATCGAGATGCTAGGAAGTGTTTGGAATGTAAAGGTACAGGGCATTGGAAGGCAGAATGTCCAAGTATCATCAAGAGGGAGAGTGTACTGAAGAATCTCAAAGAAACTCAATGTTTTGAATGCAAAGGATTTGGTCATACAAAGCTGGAATGTCTCAAGAGTAAAGGAAAGTCACTGATTACTCATGAGGAGGAGACTACAGATTCCGGAAGCGATAGTGAAGGAGAGGATTTGTCAAATTTTGTGGCCTTTCTAGGAGTAATCGAGGAAGAAGGAAGTCAAGAAGTAGAGAGTGATGAAGAAGAAATCACAGAGGAAGAACTCTTCAAAGAAATGATCAAACTCGTGCATATGAATAAACAACTCATCAGTGAAAAACAACAACTGGAGAAGGAACTCAGACATGTGCAAGTCTAACTGACTAAAACTCAACAAGAGCTGACCCAGAAAGAGGAGGAGGCTTCTATCATGAAGTGCCAGTTGGAAGAAACCAAGAAGAATCTTCATCTTCTAGGAAGTGGTACTGGGAAACTGGACCATTTACTTGTATAGGCCGAAGTTCTGGTGATCACTCTGGCCTTGGGTATCGAGGAAAAACGGAGTCCAGTTCCAAGTTTGTATCAGGTGGAAACTTGACGCACGAAGCACCTGTGCCAGCATTCAGAATCCTGTAACCATAATGATTTGTGGGGCAGTCAATCTACAGACAAAGAGAAAGTCGGACTTGCTATCACTGTGGCAAAGTGGGACATATCAGGCGAAACTGTTTCTATCTAAAAGGAAACAGAGATAATCCAAGGTACACACTATCACCTTACAATTATCCTGCCTGGAATCTCAGATGGGATCGGAAGTCTGATCTGAAGTGTAATGTGGCTTACACTACTGAGAATAGTGATAACTCGAGTGTTTGGTATCTCGATAGTGGATGTTCTAGACATATGACAGGAAATCAAAGTCTGTTGCAAGACTTTGTGGAGACCCAAAAGGGCGGCAGTGTTACTTTTGAAGATGGTAAACAAGGTAAAATTTTGGGTAAAGGGACACTAAACTACGATGGATTGCCTAGATTGGCAGATGTTAAAGTGGTACAAGGTCTGAAAGCAAACCTTATCAGCATTAGTCAGCTCTGTGACAATGGAATGCGAGTTAAGTTTACAAAGAACGCCTGTTATGTAACTGATGAGACAAACAAGTGTGTATTGACAGGGAAACGTAATTCCAACAACTGTTACACTTGGATCAACTCGGATGGGATCTCTGCTCAGAAGACATGTTTGATGGTGAAGAAAGATGAGCTGGACCTTTGGCATCAAAGACTGGGCCATATTAATATGCGAACATTGGTCAAGCTATCTAAATCAGGTGCTGTTCGAAATCTTACAGAACTTTCTCACAGTGACAAGTTTGTCTGCAAAGCATGTCAGCTCGGTAAACAGATTCGGATAAGGCACAAGAAAACTGTAGAGATACATACATCACGTATTCTGGAACTTATCCATATGGATCTAATGGGGCCAATGCAAACTGAAAGCTATGGTGGAAAGCGATATGTTCTGGTTTGTGTTGATGATTACTCAAGGTTTACTTGGGTTCGGTTCTTACGAGAAAAATCAGAAGCTTGCTTAGCCTTCCAGCATCTAGTTCTTCAACTGAAGAATGTGAAGGGATTGGTGCAACGCATTCGAAGCGACCATGGTAGGGAATTCGAAAATGACATGTTTCAGAGATTTTGTGACACACATGGGATCTGTCATGAATACTCATCTCCTAAATCTCCGCAACAAAACGATGTGGTGGAGAGAAAGAACAGAACACTGCAAGAGATGGCTAGATCTATGCTGCATGCTAAAAATGTTGCCATCTGGTTCTGGGCAGAGGCTATGAGCATGGCTTGTTACCTAATAAATCAGATTTATCTTCAATATGGGATGGCTAAGACTCCGTATGAGATTTGGAAAGGGAGAACTCCACCTCTCAAGTATGTTCATATTTTCGGATGCACTTGTTATATCTTAAATGACAGAAAATACTTGGGAAAAATGGATGCAAGAAGTGATGAGGGCATCTTTCTCGGATATGCACAAAACTCTGCTGCCTATAGAGTTTTTAATCTCCGTACTAAAACCGTGATGGAATCTGCTAATGTCGTCTTTGATGAAGAGAAGGTGCCAGAACCTACGGAAGTCTCTCTTCCTCCAATTGTTGCTACACAGACCTCAGAACCACTTCATGATAAGTCAACATCTGTTGAGAAGACGGAATCTAATGCCTCATCCTCTGACTCCGATCACGTTGATGATCAGGATATCCCTATATATTTAAGACAATATCCGTCCATCGGAATCATTCTGCTGGTGATGTCATTGGTGACATTCATGATTCCCGACAAACTAGAGGTAAACCGAGGATTAATTATAGAGATTTAGTTCGGTTTACATGTTTCAACTCACAGATTGAACCCAAGCGAGTTTGTGAAGCACTTGATGATGAGTTCTGGGTTCGGACTATGCAAGATGAGTTGGAGCAATTTGTCCGGAATGATGTCTGGTACCTGGTTCCACATCCTCAACATACTAATGTTATTGGGACCAAGTGGGTGTACAAGAACAAGTCAAATGAGCTCGGAGAAATCGTTCGCAACAAAGCTCGTCTGGTGGCTCAAGGATATACTAAGGTTGAGGGAGTTGATTTTGATGAGACTTTTGCACCCGTGGCTCGTCTGGAAACCATCCGCCTACTCCTCGGTGTTGCTTGCAGCCTCAATTTCAAACTTTACCAGATGGATATTAAAAGCGCTTTTCTTAATGGGATCCTGCAAGAGGAAGTGTATGTGGAACAACCCATTGGTTTTGAAGATCCACATCATCCTGATCATGTTTTTCGGCTGAAGAAGGCACTGTATGGACTCAAAGAGGCACCTCGGGCTTGGGAAAGGTGGACGAATTTGTGAAGATGATGAGTGATGAGTTTGAGATGAGCAAGTTTGGAGAATTAAATTTCTTCCTCGGGCTACAAGTCAAACAAACAGATGATGGCATGTTCATCTCCCAAAGCAAATATGCTCGGACGTTGGTCAAAAGATTTGAGTTAGATGGGAGTAAATCTGCAAAAACACCAATGTCCACTACTACAAAGCTGACTCATGATGAAGATGGAGAAGATGTTGATCCTAAGCTATGCAGGAGAATGATTGGAAGTCTACTTTACTTGACCGCAAGTAGACCTGATCTGTGCTTGAGTGTGGGCATTTGTGCAAGATATCAGGCCAAACCGAAAAAATCTCATTTGCAGGCAGTTAAGTGAATCATCAAATATGTGAAAGGAACTGTGGAATATGGGTTACATTATATGAAAGATAAGCTGTGAGCTTGTGGGATTCTGTGATGCAGATTGGGGAGGTCATGCTGATGATAGACGAAGTACTTCTGGAGGTTGTTTCTTTCTTGGTAACAACATGGTGGCATGGCACAACAAGAAACAAAACTCTACATCCTTATCCACAGCTGAAGCAGAATACATAGCCTTGGGAAGTTGTTGTACTCAACTTATGTGGATGCGCCAGACGCTCTCCGATTACGGTATCAACTTACCTTGCTTTACTGCTTATTGTGATAATACGAGTGCCATTAACATTTCAAAGAATCCTGTTCAGCACTCTCGAACTAAGCATATTGAGATTCGTCACCATTTTCTACGAGAACAGGTTGAGAAGAAAACCTTGATCATTGAGTATATTTCTACTGAAAAACAATTGGCTGACATATTTACTAAACCTCTAGATATGAACAGGTTTGTTGGTTTGCAAAAATCCCTCGGTGTGGGGGAACTCTGAGTATTTTCTCAAGTTTTTTAAAGAAGTGTGCAGGAAGAGGTATAAGTCAGTGGATGTGAACTTCAAAGAGATGGGTACGAAAGTCAGAAGTACTTCACTATTTCTCAGGTATATCTCGCTAATACAGATTTATATAACTGATTCTGTTGCTCCTCTGTCATGGTAAACTAAAAGGAATAAGACTTGAAAGTAACCATGATATGAGTAAACTCATGAGGTGCTCGGGTCTAAGTTGGGAGATAGCATTCTATGTGATGGTCTAAGGGCAAAAAAAAAGGGGGAGAAATGAAGTTGTCACATTGATGATAACAAGAGATTCTGAATACTTCGTCCTAGAAGTTCAGAATCTGAATTGCTCTGCAAAATAGTTTAAATTTGTGTAAGACTTGAGAAGCATCTGAGAATGTGTGAAGTGCAACCGATGGTCGGATTAATTTCAGCGATGTGAGTGTCTTAGTGACAGGTATCTCTGACCTCATCATATTTACTTAGAATTTTTGTTTATCGAGCTTACTATCAAACTTGTGATTATTTAGAAGAGTTAGTATTTTGAATATGCTAAAATTGTGCTTCAGCGGGAATTGAAAAATAATCAGGTTTATTTTCAAAATTTGAATTACTCGTACTAAAGACAGGGGTTGCTGAACGTGCCCTAAATTATCGAATTCATAACTCACCCACGATCAAGTTTTTCTCTCTCTCTCTTCTTGGTGGCTCGGATTTCACGGTGCTTTGTTTCAGAAAGGATTTCAATCACAGATGGCGAACAAGAAGACTGGAAAGATTACTAGACCAGGGGAGCGTCGCTCAGCACGACACGCTGCTCGACAGGCTCGTGATTCAGGTAACCCTATTCTTCCTGTGGTTATCGAAGAACCAACGGTCATGGATACAGGTGAGGAACAAGAAATCAGAACACAGGAGCATGCAATCCCAGAGGAGATGGAAAAATCAGACTCAGAGGTGATTCTGTTGCAGACGAAAAGAAGAAAGACGAAATTGAGCAAGGATGTGGCTGATCGGACTCGACCTGCTGAGCAATCGGTACCTGAGTCCTCTCATTCTGAGGATGCTGCGTCGCTGAAGCATTCAACTGAGAAGGATCTGACAAAGGAACAAGTTCAAGTGAGAATGGCTCAAGAAGAAATTCCAGTTGAGGAAAGAGCAGGTGATGGATTAAATGTCAGTTTGGACAATCCCCCGAAATCTGAAATTCACACTCAGAGGCAGGAACAAGATGAAACAGGGTGTGCCAGGAAAGACATGAATGATGACACTACTGAAATAGATGGGATGAGCGATGAGCGTACAATCACTAAAACCCTAGAGGAATCACCAAAGGAAGATAATGCGGCTACAGTGACAGAGACTCAATCTCGTGCCACCGAAGTTCTTGTTCCAGCAAGCTGAGACAACTCGGATAGTCCCTTGATCGTCCTGCAACAAAAGGTGAAAGCTAAAATGACCAGGAAACACAAAACAACTTCGGGTTGTGAGAAGGAGATCTCAAGAGGTCCTCACAGGCCGCAGAGACCCAGTAAAGCGAGGGAGGGAAACACTGCAGGATCATCTGCACCAACTGCTCAGACCAGTGAATCAGGTGATAAAGCTATCAAACCCCTCTCTGACAAGTTCTTATCTGCTGAAACAAAGAAGAGATTTGAGAAATTTAAGGGGGTTGAGGTTCTGGCAGAAAGGAACGTGAATGTTATGGATTTCCGAAAGAATAATGTTTGGGATCTGTTTGCTGAACGTCAACTTACTGGAACCATGACTTATGCATGCTCATTTAGCAAAGGACTTGTGAGAGAATTCTATGCCAATCTTGTTGGTTTAGTGCTCTATGATGTACTGTTTATGAGCTTTATTTAGATACATTTGATGTATTGATACTTTCTATGGTTTATGAGAGTATTTGATTCATTACATGTTCTTGCATACTAGATGTGTTATGAAATCCATATAGATGATCATAAGTATTTGGATACGATCACAATCATAGGTATTCGTTGGAGAACGGAATACTGGATTGACCCGCATGAGATTGTCACATGGACTAGCGTCATGACTTGAATCTCATATGACGGTTCCATGATTGGATCCTAAGACCTGAGATATCTACGGAATCCAACATGAGGAGTTGCGTGCTTTGATTACGTCAAACGTCCTGATGAGGAGTTGCGTGCTTTGAATACGTCAAACGTCCTGCGTAACAGGAGGACTATAAAGGCGTGTATCAGGTACGAAACGAATCATGTGCTGGATTGTAGATAGTCAAGACGGGATTTGTACCTCTCATAAAAGAGAGAGATATCACTGGGCCCCTCGTGTGAGCGAGACTGTAGAAATGTGTGGCCGCACTATAGACGAACGTCGTCTATTTCAGACAGTCGAACTCAGTAAACGAGAAAGCAGTCAAATCAGATAAGGTGGCTTGTCCATGCCTTATATTCGACATATGATATCGTGATACAAAAGGATCATCAACCGGAATCATCACTGGCGTTCGTAAGATCACGAACAAACTCTATTCGAGATAGGTAGTCATAGTGTCTTGCTAGAGACCGCCTATGTCTTGTATATCCGGAATAGAGATTTGGGGTTATACTGCTATATCGAATGAGCCTACAGGGTCACACACGCAGGGAAGGACAAATGCACGAGAAAACGTCGAGAAATCTGGACAAGAGGTCCAGACCGTTCGGTCTAGGAGTGGACAGAACGGACCGGAGCATCTAGTTCGAACGGACCAAATTGTTGGACCGAACGGACTAGAGAGTCCAGTCCGAACAGACCAAGTGTTGGACCGAACGGACTGACCTGTCGGTCCGAACGGACCTAGTTATGAGACTGGTTCGAACGGACCAAGTGTCCAGACCGAACAGACTACTAAGCAGTCCATTCGGTCTGAGGTTCGGATTTAATTTTAAAGTCCGGATCTAGGGTTAATCACTTGAATAAGAGGAGATTAATAACCCTAACACTAGGGAGCCGAAAAAGTGAACTTCTTCAGACCTTTTTGGAGAGTCTAGAGGGTTGAAGAAGTGATCTAAATCTCGTTTTCTCAAAGCACATCATCGAATAGAAGATTCGAGTCCTAGCAGACAAGTTTCAAAGGTTGGAATCCATCCCGAGGTGTGGATACGTGTAGAGGGCAAGGTATTCTTCCTGCCTACAGTGATCGGACGAACACATCAATTGATACAGGCCCCGGATCGATTGAGGTAAGCGTTCTATCGTTTCTATAAGATCATGCATGATAGGTTTTAGGGTTTTATCAAAATTTTTGTTTTTCATCCGCTGCGCAAACCTTAGAACTGATCTCTTAGAAATTAGATTCGCTCTTGAGATCCCAGGAAAACCCAACAGTGGTATCAGAGCCTGGTTGCTCTGCATGATTTTGTTAGAACCCGATCACGCACGTTATAGGATTTGAATTGTTTGAAACCGTGTTTGCTTTGATGCTATGCATGATTTGATTATGGATCTAGGGTAGATTTCATGTTCTTTGTTGTGTGCAAGAGGCTTCTGTTCTGAGTTCGCAGGCGAAAACGGGGTCGAATTCGGATCTGAATCGGGACCGAAACAACGAAGAACGTGATCTAATCGCGTTTTTTCCGTCTAGACCGAACGGTCTGGTCCTCTGGACCGGACGGTCTAGGGTTCGTCGTTTCTCTGGGCTAGACGATCCAGTCCGTTCGGACCAAGATGTTGGACCGAACGGACTAAGGTGTGCAGACCGAACGGACTGCTTAGTCAGTCCGTTCGATCTAGGTCACTAGTCCGAGAGAGAAGGTCTGAAGGGGCAAGAGTCCGGACCATTGATCTGGACCGAACGGTCTGGAGAGTCAGACCGAACGGACTGAAGAGTCAGACCGAACGGACTGACCATTCCAGACCGAACGGACCGACGCAGACCCGAAGACCGAACCGCGTAGACCGATCGGTCTAGGTACCGACGCTTCACCAAAATTTGATTTTTCGTTTCAGGATCTGGTTTGAGCAATTGTTGCTTAAAACCGATCAACTGTGTTTCAGAATAACATGATTCTTTCTTATGGATGGTCATAATGAATGAATGTATGTAACATAATCAAGATATTATATATGTTTGATTGAGTGGGAGCTTCGGGATTGGGATTGCATAATCGATTGGATTGTCCATTCGGATTATGAACAATCATTGCACAGAAACCGGTTAGATCTAGGAGCTCTACGAGTAAAGCACTTGTCAAGGCCTCGATCGTACGTGTCATGGGCCATGCCAAAGCTGGGTGTGCCGTATTATCTTGGTGAGGCAAGATGGAGAAATGGTGGTTCTCATAGCTTGAAAGTAGATGCTTGATCT
>NW_010968113.1:675522-679135 GCF_000463585.1 Tarenaya hassleriana | reverse complement strand
GGGTCATGCCAAAGCTGAGCGTGTCGGACTATCTTTGTGAGGCAGGGTGGAAAATCGTGGTTCCCACAGCTTGAATATGGTTTACCTTAGGTTAAGTTGTCAAGTTTGACTTGAGACTTGATGGTACAGATGAGACGAGTATGCAATGATATTTGATATCATAGTCTCATAAAAGAATCTGAGAGTCACATTGGATGTGATTGACATTAGATGTCTACCTAAATAGCATAAAGATGGGTGTAACAATCCATTCTTATGCGAAATATGGATTTTAGTCCCATATAGAAAATTATTATAGGGTTATTTTTCTGTATGGGGTTATAGCTCATTTTTCATCTGTGTTGTCATTGTTTGATGATGGACTAGCTGGTAGTAGATCATAGATATATAGACACTGATTGATGATGGGCTAGCTGGTAGTTGATCATTAATAGAATCTGTATTTGTTCTGTATGTTCTGTTTGTCTTTTTTGTAGGACATGGCGTCAACCGGTAATGTACCGAGTTTGACAATGCGATCTATCCTTCAGAAGGATAAGCTGACCGGGATGAACTTTTTAGACTGGTATCGGAAATTGAGAGTTGTTCTCAAGCACGATAAGAAGTCTTACGTCCTGGAAGGGGCTCTACCACCAGAGCCTGCAGCTAATGCCACGAGAGCCGTCAAAGATGCTTGGTTGAAGCATCAGACTGACGACATCGAGATCTCTTGTCTCAGGTTGGGAAGCATGGCCCCGAATCTGCAAAAGCAGTTTGAGGGTAAGAGCGTGTTTGATATGATCGAACAGCTGAAGACCATGTTTCAGGAGCTAGCGCGTACTGAAAAGTACAAGACCTAAAGGCTCTAGTGAAGACGGAGATGCCGAGAGGCAGCTCTGTCAACACCCACGTCCTCAACATGCGAGCTCATGTTGAGGAACTTGAGCATATGGGAGTGAACTTTGATGGTGACTTGGTTGCAGACTTGATCCTGATGTCATTACCCGAGGACTATAACCAGTTCGTGATGCAGTACCATATGCACGGGATGACTAAGAGCTTAGCCGAATTGCATGGGATGCTGAAATCGGCTGAGCAGGATATCGTGGTGCCCAAGACTGTGCTTGCTGTTGAGAAAAGCTCCAGAAGAAGCGGCGGGGTAAAGCCAAAAAGAAGGCGGCGAACAAGGCAAAAGTTACCTCTACGTCTAAGCCTAAACCCGATAAGGGTGACTGTCATTGCTGCGGAGTGTCTGGACACTGGAAGTGTAATTGTCACCTTTACTTGGAGGATCTGAAGGACAAGAAGGTTGGTGAAGATTCTGCCTCAGGTGTTCATGTTATAGAAGCTAACATCTGCACTACATCTTCGTGGGTATTGGATACCAGAAGTGCCTCACACATTAGCAGAAATGTGCAGGGACTAAGAAGAAGTAGGATGCTAGCTAAGGGAGAAGCAGATCTACGCGTCGGAAATGGAGCAAGAGTTGCTGCATTGTGTGTTGGCGTTTATGATTTGCATCTTCCTTCTGGACTTGTTTTAGAATTAAGTAATTGTTACTATGTGCCTGCGATTAGCAGAAACATTATTTCTATTTCATGTCTGGATTTGGATGGTTTTCGATTTGTTATTGAGAACTCGAGTTTGATGATTTATCGAGACGATATTTACTATGGTAATGGTTATTTAGTGAATGGTTTATATGTCTTGAATGATCAGCCTTCGAACTCAACGTCATCGATCTGCAACATGAGTACTAAACGGTTTAAGCCGAACGATTTAAACCCGACCTTCCTCTGACATTGTCGTCTAGGCCATATAAATGAGAAACGCATTCAAAAACTTCATTCTGAAGGTCTTCTGGATTCATTTGATTTTGAGTCTCTTGAATCTTGCGAGTCTTGTTTGATGGGTAAGACGACGAAGCATCCTTTCAAGGGGAATGGACAGAGAGCGACAGAGTTATTGGATCTGATACATAGTGATGTATGCGGACCAATGAGCTGTCTAGCTAGAGGAGGTTATTTGTATTTCGTTACGTTCACTGATGATTTCAGTCGATACGGTTATGTCTATTTGATAAGACATAAGTCTGAAACACTTGAAATGTTCAAGGCTTTCAGAAACGAAGTACAGAACCAGCTTGGCAAGACGATCAAGACACTTCGATCCGATCATGGTGGCGAGTATATGAGCCAAGAGTTCACTGACTATCTGGTTGATTGTGGTATTGTATCACAATTAACTCCTTCTGGAACGCCACAGTGGAACGGCGTGTCTGAACGGAGGAACCGGAACACTGTTAGACATGGTTCGGTCGATGATGAGTCAGACAGATCTTCCGAAGTTCTTTTTGGGGCTATGCTTTAGAGACCGTTGCGTACCTGCTGAATAGGAGTCCAACGAAGTCGGCTGAAACGACGCCATATGAGATATGGACGGGGAAGCGTCCCGCGTTGTCGTTTGTCAGAATTTAGGGTTGCGATGTTTACGTGAAGCGTCAGATGACTGATAAGTTGTCCACCAAATCTGATAAGTGTTTATTTGTAGGCTACCCTAAGGAAACTAAGGGTTACTACTTCTACATTCCGGCAGAGAACAAGGTGTTCATTGCCAGGAATGCAACTTTTATGGAGCGAGAGTTCGTCTCCAAAAGAGTCAGTGGGAGTAGGATCGAACTTGAGGAAGTTCGAGAGCAACAAGTAGACACTGAGCCGAGTGAACAAGTTGAAGACGTTCAACCTGTTTCACTGTCGGTTGTGACTCAACCTTCGACGAGTGAACCTCGGAGATCAGGCATGATTCGCCAAGAGCCTGAGAGATATGGCTTTCTCGTGACTGAGAATGAGGAGCTCATGTTATTAGAACATGATGAACCTTCCACATACCTAGAGGCTATGGCGAGTCTGGATTCCGAGAAATGGCGCGAGGCTATGAAGTCCGAGATGCAATCCATATCAGACAACCAAGAATGGACTCTGGTTGAAGCATTTGAAGGGATAAAACCCATCGGATGCAAGTGGATCTTCAAGAAGAAGACCGACATGGATGGCAACGTGCACACGTATAAGGGACGACTTGTGGCGAAAGGATTCCGTCAGATTCATGGTATTGACTACGATGAGACTTTTTCGCTTATAGTTATGCTGAAGTCCATCAGGATCCTACTTGCCATAGCCGCATATTACGACTATGAGATATGGCAAATGGATGTCAAGACCGCATTCCTTAACGGGAATTGGACCGAGGATGTGTACATGACACAACCCGAAGGTTTTGTCGATCCAAGAAACCCGAGGAAGGAGTGCAAGCTTCAGAGGTCCATTTATGGATTGAAGCAGGCTTCGAGGAGCTGGAACCTTCGCTTTGATGAGACAATCAAAAAGTTTGGTTTCTCACAGAACGAAGACGAGCCATGTGTTTACAAGAAGGCTAGTGGGAGCACAATTGTATTTCTAGTGCTGTACGCGGATGACATTTTCCTTATAGGGAATGACGTTCCTACTTTGCAAGACGTCAAGTCTTGGCTAGGAACGCAGTTTTCTATGAAGGACCTAGGAGAAGCGGCCTATATTTTAGGTATCAAGATCTATAGAGATAGATCGAGGCGTCTTCTAGGATTGTGTCAGAGTAC
>NW_010968113.1:668039-675134 GCF_000463585.1 Tarenaya hassleriana | reverse complement strand
TAGCTGGAAGAGTTCCAAGCAAGCGACCGTTGCAGATTCTACTACAGAAGCTAAGTATATTGCAGCGTCGTACGCAGCAAAAGAAGTTGTTTGGATCAGAAAGTTTGTTGGAGACTTGGGTGTCATTCCTAGTGCTGATAGCCCCATTGCTCTGTATTGTAACAACAATGGAGCGATCACACAAGCGAAAGAACCCAGATCCCATCAACGATCTAAACACATACTCAGACGATTTCACCTTATCAGGGAGATTATAGACAGAGGAGACGTGCACATTTGCAGAGTGTCGACAGATGACAACATTGCCGATCCGTTGACGAAGCCTCTCTCTTCGTCGAAGCATGAGGGTCATGTTAGGGATATGGGCATTAGATGTTTAGCAGTTTATGATTAGAGCAAGTGAGAGATTGTTGGTTTAGTACTCTATGATGTACTGATATGCGAGCGTTATTATGATACGTTTGATGTATTGACACGTTCTATGGTTTTATGGATGAGTGTTTGATTCATTACATATTGTGCATGCTTGAATATGTTATGAATTCCATGTATTGTTATGAACAATACTAAACTCCCTAGTCATGTATCATTATCGGAATAATGATATACTAATACTAGTATGATGTGAGATTGATGATGATATAGATGATCATAGGTATTGGATACGATCACAATTATAGGTATTCGTTGGAGAACGAAATACTGGATTGACCCGCATGAGATTGTCACATGGACTAGCGTCATGACTTGAATCTCATATGGCGGTTCCATGATTGGATCCTAAGACCTGATATATCTACGGAATCCAACATGAGGAGTTGCGTACTTTGAATACGTCAAACGTCCTGCGTAACAGGAATAAAGGCGTGTATCAGGTACGAAACGAATCATGTGCTGGATTGTTGATAGTCAAGACGAGATTTGTACCTCTCGTAGAAGAGAGAGATATTGTTGGGCCCCTCGTGGGAGCGAGAATGTAGAAATATGTGGCCGCACTATAGACGAACGTCGTCTATTTCATACAGTCGAACTCAGTGAACGAGAAAGCAGTCGAATCAGATAAGCTTGTCTATGCCTTATGTTCGACGTATGATATCGCGATACAAAAGGATCATCAACCGGAATCATCACTGGCGTTCGTAAGATCACGAACAAACTCTATTCGAGATAGGTAGTCATAATGTCTTGCTAGAGACCTCCTATGACTTGTATATCCGGAATAGAGATTTCGGGTTATACTGCTATATCGATTGAGCCTACAGGGTCACACACACAGGGAAGGACAAAACGCACGAGAAATCGACGGAAAAACCAAGACGGAAGGGTCTGGAACAGACGGACCAGAAGTCCAGAACGGACGGTCCGCCAGGTCCAGACCCGACGGTCCAGAACGGACTGTCTGTTCCAGAATGTCTGGAACGGACGGTCCACTTAACGCAGACCGTCCGTTCTGCATAGCCGGAACGGACGGTCGACGTGTATTTCTGGACCATCCATTCCGGGCTTCGTGTTTTTCCGAAATTAAACCGAAATTAGGGTAAAATCACTTTATAAGAAGGAGATTAAAACCCTAATAGATGTAGAGACTTTTTGAGTCGTCTTTGGCAGAATTCTAAGAGCTTTTGGTGAGATCCAGAGAGTTCAAGGAATTCTAAGTCTTGTTTTCTCGAAGCATCAAACCGAATAGCAGATTCGGGTCCTAGCAGACAAGTTTCAACCGTTGGAATCCATCCCGAGGTGTGGATACGTGTAGAGGGCGAGGTATTCTTCCTCCCTTTCGTGATCAGATGAATTCTTCAATTGATACATGCCCCGGATCGATTGAGGTAAGAGTTCTAACGTTTCTACGATTCATAGAAGCATGGTTCTAGGGTTTATTAAATTTTGTTTTACATCCGCTGCGCAAACCCTAGAATCGATCTCTTAGGAATAGGATTCGCTCTAGACATCCCACGAAACCCAACACTAAACTCCCTAGTCATATATTATTGTGGGAATGATAATATATTAAGACTAGCATGAGGTGTGATAGATGATTATACGGATTATCATGGATAGCCCACATGAGATTGTTACATGGACATGAGTCATGACTTGAATCTCATGTGATAGATTCATGATTAGATCCTTTTTGACATGAGATGTCTACGGTATCTGACATGAGGAGTGTTGTACTTTGATTGCGTCAAACGTCTTGTACAACAGGAAGATTATAACGGGTCTCTTGGGTACGACACGAATTATGTTACGGATAGTAGATAGTCATTATGGAATTTGTACCTCTCGTCCCGAGAGAGATATTGCTTGGACCCTCGAGTGAGTGGAGACTGAGATACGCGTAATCTGATGATAAGTCATATGATGTTTCAGTTAACTCAACAAATGAGAAAAGCAGTCGAATCTAATAAGATGGCTGCCTCCATGTCTTATGTTCGACATATGATATCACGTTACAAAGAGATCATTATATAGACTATTACTGGCTTTCGTTAGATCACGAGACTAACTTTATTCAGATTAGGTAGTCATAGTGTCTTGTTAGAAACCGCCTATGACTTGTATTACCTGAATGGAGATTCCGTGTCTTACTGCTATTACGGATGAGCCTACAGGGTCACACACACAGTGAAAGACAAGTGCGTGAGAAAGAGACGAGAATCCTCGAGTCACCGGAGTCTAGACCGACCGGTCCACAGGGATGGACCGATTAGTCCAGACTTGGCCAAAACCGACCGGTCCACAGACTAGACCGATTGGTCCAAGCATTGGGGCATTCCTTCTCCTACTCAAACTAGGGTTTTTGGGAACCAAAATAAAAGGGGTACGACCCCTAGGGTTTTGGCATGCCTCCTTAGACTTTTAGACAAGATCTAAGAGTTCCAAAATCTGCTTTTAATTCCCTAAAACATTGCGCATTATAGAGATCGAGATTTCTAGTCCTAGTATATGAGTTCCAACTGTTGGAATCCTTTCCGACGTGTGGATATGTGTAGAGGGCTTCGTATTCTTTCTGTCTTCTTGTGATCGATGATTTAGCTGTGAGTACATGCCCCAGATCGCTTGAGGTTAATGTTTCTTCTATAGATCTACAATCATACATGTTCAGGTTTAGGGTTTTGTTTAGAAAAAAATTTGATTTTCACCATCCACTGCATGAATCCTAGAACCAGATCTCTAGGATTATGAATTGCTAGCGAGATTCCACGAATCTCAACACTTTCTTCCCATCTATCTAGATCTATCCCCCTCTTAATATGTGCCGAGGAAAGTGATTTGCCTCATATAGAAGTCGCATTTCTCTTTCTTTATAAAGATCATTCTCTCGCAACTTGTCGAAGACCAATCTCAAGTGTCCCAAGTGCTCTTTGAAGAATTTGGAATATACTATAATATCATCCAAATATACCACGATAAACTTGCCCAAAAATTCGTAGAGGACATCATTTATCAGTCGACATTCTAACAATTCGTCGAATTATCGCCTCAACCTAACAAGTTCGGTCATAATTATCCGATAAGGAGCCTCGACCGGTGATCTCGATCTAGGGATCAGATTCTGTGGTCCATTGCCCTTCTGGGATGAAGTTTCTTGGGCAACTTTAGGGGTATCACATCCGCATATACTCTTCGAATAAGTCAGCCATCTCCTGTGGTACATCTTGCGACGTTCGACTTGATCTCAATCATCACCGCAAGGTAGGTCAATTCTCCCCTCTTGAGACTCGCCTCCAATTGTATGGTCAAAATGATCCCTTTACCCTTATCCGCAACCGTCGTTATGCTACCTCTTGCATTGCATCTCACGAACATGGGATTCTATTGATCCGTAACCATGATTCCATCTAAGTGAGGAGTCGAGGAGAGAGATCAATTGTAAATTGAGAGAAGGGGTTTCAGATAGCCAAGGGTCCAATCCTTAGTGAGAAATCTAAGTGGGAGAAAAAAAAGGTCCAACGCAAGGGGATAATGCATTATTGGAAACAAAGTGAAGTGGAGATTTTGGTGAATGTTATTAATGATAATGCGGGAAGACATAAGTGATAACGTAAACATATGATTTTGTGTGTGTATAAATAAGAGATACATTAATTCGTTATATATTCTTCTTCTGGCTGAGTAGAACTAGCTGCAAGATACACATGAGAAGACCCATCATCGTGACAGGGGCATGTACGGGTAGAAAGAACACCAGCCTGACGGTGTGCAGCTTTCAGCATGAGCCGTTCACTGCGTTGAGGAGATGGAGCTGTTGGGGAATCTACGGATTCCTAGCATGCGATCATATCAATCTAGGGTTTGGTTTACTAGGTTTCATGCAGCGGAAGAAAGATCTAAACCTAATCAGGCGTCACACGCAACCAAACTTGCAAAACCCGAAAGATCGTGTATATCACCGAGGGAATTGTTACCTCGTTCTCAATGAAACTTGAAGCAAATATCGATCCGGGGCCTATTCTTAATCACCTAGGACTGAAGTTATAGTCCCTCTACACGTATCCACACAGACGGGAAGGATTCCAAACGATTTGGATTGAATCTGCTAGGATTAGTGAAGAAAAGGGTAACTCAAGAGACAAGATCCAATCCCGAGACAATAGAAATCGAAGGGAACAGGTTCTCTAGGGTTCTAGGATGTTTCTCTGAGTTTTAGGGCGACCTTAATTAAGTTTGGACAAAATCCCAAACTTAAATAAGCTTAGAAAACCCTAAATCCGAATTTTAGGAAAATTCCAGATCCCGGTCCGCCAGATCAAGAGCTTGGTCCGGCGGACCAAGCTTAGTCCGAAGCTTTCGGACCGACTGACTGATGGCTCGGATTTT
Source organism: Tarenaya hassleriana (assembly GCF_000463585.1). Taxonomy (NCBI): domain Eukaryota; kingdom Viridiplantae; phylum Streptophyta; class Magnoliopsida; order Brassicales; family Cleomaceae; genus Tarenaya; species Tarenaya hassleriana. The sequence continues at coordinate 670,313 of NW_010968113.1, read as the reverse complement.
ATCTGGATTTCATACGAGTGTGCCTTTGGTTTCTAAACGGTTTCCACACATTCTTAGGCATTTTTAGAGCTATTCTAGGGTTTCGGGACTATTTCTTGACTTTGGCAGGACCCCGAGGGCATAACGCACAAATTCGGCGAGAAACGGAGAAAACAGGCGTTTGGTCCGCCGCTGACCGGAATGCACTCCGACGGACCAAGTCTGCCCAGCACATCGAGTCGGACCGAGGAGAAAAGACGAGGAAGAAGTAAAAGAACTCATCCGGTCCGGGGCTGACCAGAACTGGTCAGCCCCGGACCAAGTGAGTTTCGTGCCCCTCAGTCCGCCGAACCGAAGAGGACCTGACCAGACCCGAAGCGCAGCTGGTCCGGAGCTGACCAGTTTTGGTCAGCCGGACCAGCATTTCTCTGCCTCAGCTCAGTCCGCCAGCACGCTCCGAGTCAGCCGGGGGGAGTCCACTGAAGTCCCGGTCCGGAGCTGACCAGTTTCTGGTCAGCCGGACCAGGAACACCTGCGCCGCGTAACGTCTCATTTTTTACGTCCGGTCCGCCGGACCAAACCTTGGTCCGGCTGACCGCATGACCTGGAACTGATTTAGGTATGATTTTTCGGACTTTTGAGATAGAGCTCGATTTGAAAAAGCAAAGGAGGCGATTTTCTCTCCTCCAAAAGACCTAGGGCCGAATTCTTGAGGGAGGAACAGGGAGATTTGCCTTGGATTGAAGATTGAAGACATCATTGAGCATCTCTTTCCCCTTTCTCTCTCTATGCTTCATCTTGTTGATTTTGTGTTTATGAACAAGATGTGTGAGTAGTTTCTTGTTGTGGGATGAGGGATTAGCCCTCATGTATAAGGATGCTTGTATTAACCTTTGGACCCAAGATTGTGTCTTGTTTATACTTTCAAACTCTTGCAATGAATGAAATTTTGTTCTTCATGATTATCTCTCATCTCTCTTGAATGAATGTTTAGGAAAACCTAGGATTTGTTGAATTGAGTGATGAAATTGTTTGGGTTTGATTGCTAGAGTTTAATGAATGGTGTTTAATGTTTCCCATTGGATGAAAATCTTATAAGTAGAATTTATGATTGAGAATTTCATGGAGACATGGATTCTTGATTCTTGGTGCATTCATTGAAATGGGTTGAGATTGAATGCGAAGAAATTCGGTTCGATTCGATCTAGGATCGTGACAAGGGAATTTAATGCATTCGGGAATTTCACTCTAAGCCACGAAAGTGGATAGAGTACTCTGTTGAATAGCGGGTTTTCGGTTTGAGAGAACCGAACCCGACCTTAGTCTTGGAATCCCTCACTTTAGAACAAGCATGATCTAGGTCCATAATTCCTTACGACATCCTTGCATGATTGGTGAAACCCGATTCCCATAACCTTTTCCATCGATTATCTCCTCTTGAATTATTGCTTGCTTTGATTTTATTTCTCTCATTTAATTTTCTACAACTTTCAAAACCACCAAAAACAATTCTCCAACTTTATTTTTACCATTTTCCTAGTTTTAGTCGATTCCTATCTTAACCGCTTAAGTCCTTGTGTTCGACCCCGGTTAAGACTCGTCACGCAAGTGATCAAGTTTTTGGCGCCGTTGCCGGGGACTTTTTACGGTTTCCATAGCTAGGATAGATTGACTCTAGGTTAGTCTTTTCGGAGTCTTTGATTTTTTTCGGTTTGATTTTTTGTGTGTTTGTTCACTTCCTTTTTCTTTGTGTGTTTGTGTGATTTTTATTTTTCTTTTGAGTCAATTTTTCCTTATTTCTTTTATTTCTTGATTTTTCTGTTTATTATTTTTGCTGTTTGTATTTTCCTGGACTTTACTGGACTTGTTCTGGATTTTTCTGGACCTCTCTGGACATTTTCAGAATTCCCTGGACTTTTTCGGAGTTATTCTGGACATTTCCTGGACTTTTCTGAATTTTTCTAGATTTTTTCCGATTTTCCTGGACTTTTCCGGGATCGTTCTGGACTTTATCGGGTGTCTCTCCCTACTCTCACCCTTTTTATTCACTTCGATTCACCTTCTCTGCCTTTTTCTGGACTTTTATTTTTGCAGTTTCCCTTAGTGCATGAGCAGACGTCCCACTCGAAGATAACTCGACCCAGATTTTGAGCTTGCCTTTGATCCGGACATAGACATAACAGAAAGGGAAATCCGCAGAAAACGAAGAGAGGACAAAATGGCAGAAGAGGCAGCAAGGGGTGAAGCGCAGCCAAGAGAGCACGTCCGAGCTAATCCGCAGACTCCTGGGATGTA
>NW_010968113.1:665949-667845 GCF_000463585.1 Tarenaya hassleriana | reverse complement strand
AACCGCAGTTCATTCAGATGCTGAATCAGATAAGCTTCAGAGGGAGGTATAATGAGGATCCGAATTCTCATCTTACACAGTTTAAGATGTTGTGTCGAACCATCAAGAAGTCGCCGGGCGTGACAATGGAAGACGTGATGATCGAGGCATTTCCCTTCTCTCTGATGGATAAGGCACGGGATTGGCTCTACACCTTAGAGCCAAATTTCATTTCTACATGGGATGAGATGGAGGAGAAGTTTATGATGAAATATTACTCTCCCATGAAGACACAGTTGGCGCTGAACAAGATTAACACATTCGCCCAAGATGATGATGAGACCTTGTATGATGCTTGGGAGAGGTTCAAGGAGTATCAGAGAATGTGTCCGCACCACGGTATGGACAACAAATATCTCCTCCCTACTTTCATACATGGTCTTAGGGACGACACGAGAGGATGAGTCGATGCAGCATGTGGAGGCAGCGTGTATGATCTCTCTTTCGAGGCTTTAGAGGCGCAGATTGCTAAGATGGCGAAAGGGAGAAGCATTTTAGGGGAAATGGGCAGCAGACGGTCTTTGCCTATGGCTGATGTCAAAGGGGATGCTAGCGAGTCATCTGCTTTACAGGCCGTTCTTTCGGAGCTTTCTGCCATCAAGCTGCAACTTGCTAGGTCCGGTTCATCAAACCCACAGAAGGGTAAACCGGGCATGTACATGGTGGAACAAGCAGAAGAAGCCATGGAAGAAGTCGACTATGTGGGAAGAAATCAATACAACAATCAGTCGAACTTCTACAATCCGGGGAATCGAAATCACCCTGGCTTTTCTTATGGCAACCCGCAAGGAGCGTTGAACCCTCAGCATCAAAGCGGAGCGAAACCTCAGGGACCCCCAGGATTTCAGCCTAGATACCAGAATCAAGGCTATCAGAGCCAGAATCAAGGGAATCAGGGCCAAGATTACAATCAGAGAAATCAAGGATACAGAGCCCCTCCGCCTCAGGCTAAGGAAGAGGAGTCAGAGTTAAAGTCGATGTTAGCCCAGCTAATGCACGATCAGAAAAACTCGTTTTCCAGCTTGGGTCAAGAGATGCAAGGATTCAAAGGGAAGCAAGAGAGCTTCGAGCAGAGATTGGATGGGTTGGATTCACATATCAAAATGATGGACAATCAGATTGCTCAGCTTGCTTCCCAGGCAACGAGACCTCAAGGCCAATTTCCGGGTAAGGCTGATCCTAACCCGAGAGAGCATATCAATGCCATAGGCCTGAGAAGCGGAAGACAGCTTCCGGAGACCTCCCCAGTTACCAGAGAAGAGGGAGAAGGTTCACACGAACCACAGAGGGCCGCCTTAGATAAAGGCAAGGGCCATGCTGTAGAGGGGAGAGAGGCGAGGTACATTCCGCCTCCTCCACAGGCACCCCCTCTACCATTTCCATCTCGGGCGAGGAAGTTTAATGAAGACAGCCAGTTCGCCAAATTTACGGAGATATTGAAGAAATTAGAAGTGACCATGCCCTTTCATGAGGTAGTGTTACAGATCCCGTCCTACACTAAATTTCTGAAGGATATTCTTACGAAGAAAAGGGCGGTTGAAAAGGAGACAATGGCACTTAGTACAGAGGTGAGTGCTGCCATATTGCAGACGGAGCTACCGCAGAAGATGGCTGATCCCAGTAGCTTCTCTATCCTGTGTGTAACACCCCGAATTTCGGTAAAAGGATTAGAGAGATATAAACCGAAATTGACGACGCTTGATCAATGGAAATGAGATGATTAGGCGATAAGCCCTTAATTTTCGTTAACAGGATTAACGAGGAATAGACCACGACGTGAAGCCGCTCGGGCGAATTGGTTTAACGTGAAACAACCGAGCCGAACGAAGAAGAGGCAAGGAAAAGAAGATCGACTAT
>NW_010968113.1:664680-664984 GCF_000463585.1 Tarenaya hassleriana | reverse complement strand
CGTGAGACTCTATTCCGGAGGGCCGGGATAAGGTTAAGCGTGTGATTGTAGCGGGTTTGAGGTGATATTTCGATGGTTGCATTGTTGAGATCTCCTCTTTATGATCTCTGACCTGAGACTATCACGTGTATCATCGGCTCCAAGCTCTGCCCGTGGGCAACCAATCACAATCATGCCTCCTCAATATGAAACCCGACCCAGGTCAGAGATCATAAAGAGGAGATCTCAACAATGCAACCATCGAAATATCACCTCAAACCCGCTACAATCACACGCTTAACCTTATCCCGACCCTAAAGAAACA
>NW_010968113.1:661311-663589 GCF_000463585.1 Tarenaya hassleriana | reverse complement strand
GAAAACCGAGTTTGAGATTCGAGATTGGTAATGCACAAGGCATACTGAATCTTAACAAGTAATGTAAGTTGGATAATCAGATCACAAGATCACACTTATCATGCGTTAGAAGATAAAGGCATATGAATGACTGGTGTTAAGGCCATATAAAGAATGACTTGAAAGTGTCAAGCATACTTCTTGAAAGAGGAACATGCTTGCATTCGAAAGTGAAGGGCATCATAGGACATGATATACTTTTAACACGAGGCTAAACTAAAGGAATTTAGCCAAGGAGATGATCAATCAATAATCGAGGAAATGTCTCCAATTTAATGTTGGAACACGAATCACGACCTGCACGAAGCTAGGGCTGATCAAAATGCCACACGAACGGAGAGTAAATTCAGTACCATAGTTACTGGCCTTAAGAGTATTGGATAGGACATTCATTATCTTCTATGGCGTTAGCCTTGATCTCTCGAGAACAGAAGTCCCTGTAGCTTCAAAATCCCATCACAAACGTTTTCAATGCATGGGAGATCGCTACAAATAGGTCCAGACAATACGCAAGTAATACCTATAAGGTCATCTGCTTTTGCATTCTTTACCATGGCGGGATTCCCCAGTAAATACCTAAGGACCTGTACTGGGGAATGGAGAATAAAGATTGCTTGGAGGACGCATTCAGCTTATACCTAAGGGGAGGGGTACCCCAGATGAACAAGAAGTGCAAGGAACATGAGAACAATGATGCCACAAGTATGTCGTAAGACATAAGCTTAAGATTTGAACGATGGTACAGTACGAAGAAAAAGTTCTCGTGTCTTACTATTTATTATCGAGGAGACTGAAATCAAAATGCAATAAATTGTTGTAATGAAGGAATACCACGCCATTTAACAACCAGAGTTACCACGGTTGTCTCGAGGGGAAGAAAAAGAAACCTTCCAATATAGGCAATCCTAGGAACAATGTTGGCTGCAAAATGCTGAGAAAAATGATGTCTACCAGCAAGAATTTAAGAAAATAATAGGAAGCCATAAGGGCATTAGATATCATCTTACGTCAGCGTGTCACTAGACCTGACTAGTCATCATGAATGATCTCTTCCTAAGGTCAACTGATGTAACATGGACCCCGAACGCAAATTGGGATTATAATATCCAACCCCTTACACTCTGTGGTGTTCAGGTTACCAGGAAGTCAGGTGTTCATGGACTGTCTGAATGTACTCGTTATCGTTCTCATCGATGACGTACGTAATGTCAGGAAGTAAGTCCTAAGGAAATATATATATAACCATGAATGACTCTGACACAATGGAAGCCACTAATGCATAGTAGGACGAATGTGAGTGGCATTACAAGGGGTCAAACATCAAAACCTTCTGGAGAAATAAACTTCTGAATTGTTTTGATCATCAACAGACCAAATAAGGAAAATACGCCACCATGCGCGTATTGCCAAGACAAGGAACAATAGGAGAATACTACTTAACTCATAAGACAAAACGAGTATAGTAGTATATGTACCAAGGATTCGATGATCATACTTGTATGAGCAAAGGTTCAACAAGATATGACTTCATCTATAAAGTGCATGTGACTGAGCGCATATCATGACTCACATCAACAAGGATATATGAGTTCGAGCTGGGTTGTAATCTAATTAGACGCGCGGTATCACATCACGAGCGACATAACAAGTAAAGGAATTTCAAGAAAATGACATCCAACAATTAGGACGGGATGTCATAACTTAAAAAGGAATGCGCAGCGGAAGCGTAGTGGTGGAATGAGGATATTCCAACACTATGTGGAAAAATGTAAGGTGAAGCATTCAACTAACCTTACTCTGAATTCGAGGACGAATTCATTTTAAGGGGGGTGGAATTGTAACACCCCGAATTTCGGTAAAAGGATTAGAGAGATATAAACCGAAATTGACGACGCTTGATCAATGGAAATGAGATGATTAGGCGATAAGCCCTTAATTTTCGTACATAGAATCAGACCTAACCAAGTTGACCCGAAGGATTGGACCGAAACGAGCGAGAAAAACGGGCGAAGATTGGTCAGACCGTCCGGTCTGGGAAGCAGACCGTCCGGTCTGGGAGACGCAGACCGTCCGGTCTGCCTAGCCGGACCGTCCGGTCTGACGACGTGAGACTGAGAAAAATTGCGTCGCCTCTTCTCCATGCTGAGTCACCGCCGGAATTCCAAGGTTTCACCGGCGTTTGACACCTCCTGCTTGATCCAGGAACAGCCCAACCTCCTCTACACGAGCTTCACTCTCT
>NW_010968113.1:658763-661218 GCF_000463585.1 Tarenaya hassleriana | reverse complement strand
CAGCCCGCCCGTTCTGCTTAGCCGGACCGTCCGGTCTGACGACGTGAGACTGAGAAAAATTGCGTCGCCTCTTCTCCATGCTGAGTCACCGCCGGAATTCCAAGGTTTCACCGGCGTTTGACACCTCCTGCTTGATCCAGGAACAGCCCAACCTCCTCTACACCCTGCTTCTTCTGGGACGCGAGAACTGCCCTAGGTCCGCCCATTCCGTCGTTCTTCGCCTCTCACTTCGCCCTCTCACTCCCCCACAAACTCTCTCAAAAGTCCGAAACTTCAACCTTCGATTGGAGTCCCGATTTCTGTCGAAATCAACAAATAACCACAGCAATCAACCCTACAGAACATCCCCAACGAAACCCCGAGCTCGAATTTGAGCTAAGTGAGTGTTTCGGATTATGCCCAAAAATGATAATCAAATTGAAAATGGAGATTTGATTGCTTTGAGTGGAAATTGCATGAAATTGGTGTTAGATTTGGATTCCTGATGTTCTAGGGATCATTTTTATGTATAACTTGTTGAGTTTGGTGCAAAAATTGGAAACCCGAAGTTCCTGGTGCGCCTAGACCGAACGTTCCAGGCATGGACCGTCCGTTCTAGGGTTCGCAGGGTTTCGGGGGAAGAAGACGAGTCCAGACCGTCCGCTCTGGACATGGACCGTCCGTTCTGTACCCAGAACGTCCGTTCCACCTTTCGCGGAACGTCCGTTCCATCTTCGGCCAGACCGAAGGGACCAAGCCACTAGACCGTCCGTTCCAGACGGGGCAGACCGTCCGTTCTGGACACCTGTCTCCCCGTTTTGGTTCGTTCTTTCGGACCGAACGAAATTCGATGCAACCGACCCCTATACGTGACCTACCTAGACCCGTTTCCTACCCGAACCTCATGAAACTTGAATGAAACCGACTTACGGTAAGTAAAACCTTCGGAACGAGCTGAATTGGTAATCCGGAATGGTCGGACCCAATTTGATCGGATCGGAGGATAAAAGGAATCAAATGAATGTAAAGGAAACGAGATAACCAAAATGACAAGTAAGAACGTGTGTATACCCGAATAGGTATAATAATATATGAATGCGTGTGATTGGGGAACCGGGTAATTGGCATGGCGTGAGACTCTATTCCGGAGGGTCGGGATAAGGTTAAGCGTGTGATTGTAGCGGGTTTGAGGTGATATTTCGATGGTTGTATTGTTGGGATCTCCTCTTTATGATCTCTGACCCGGGTCAGGTTTCATATTGAGGAGACATGATTGTGATTGGTTGCCCACGGGCAGAGCTTGGAGCCGATGATACACGTGATAGTCTTGAGTGATTCGGCTATCACGGGGTTGAGGAAATCCTACGGTTACACAGTAACCGCGCCAACGTTCCACTAGCTATGGAACGGGATCGGGATTGAGTGATTCTCCCGGCAGAGACTGGCAATACATTTACCCGTGACTCGGGATTGAGCGATTCTCCCGACGAGGTTATGCGAAGGAACTCAGAAAGACCTGAGCTCGGGTCCGATGAGTTTCTCCGTGGCGGACGGCCGGCGAGAGGTTGTCAGTTGTGTACTGACTTCGCTCGACATAGTCGGTGGTGGCCTGGAGAAGGCACCTGGTGCTCTGGCATCGAGAGGTGACATCGATGTCAGAGGGGATGGTTGATGTATTATGTTTTATGGAGTAGGGATTTGGATGGCGTGTTTTATTGTTCCGGCGATTGCCGAGGAGAGCGGGGGATGTGCGTTGCACATGGAGCGTCCTTACCCACGTGTGTGATGCACACGTGGAGATGATTTGACGGTACGGTTATTACTGAGAGACCCGATGGGTCGAGTTATGACTCGTGTACATATGTCCTGGACTGGTGAGACCAGATCCTTGCGGTATCCTATGTGTGCGATGCACATAGAGATGATTTGACGGTTAAGTCCGATGACTTGTCATTTGGACTGAGTGTGTGTGATAAGTGAATTACTTGTGCGATTGAGTGAATTGTGTTTCCTGGCATGAAGTGTGTATATATGTATACACTTATATCTAGTGTATGTATAATATTGATTGTGTTTGGCCATTTGCAATTTGAGTATGATCTTCGGGTCTAACCCGAAGTACTCACTAAGCACGTAGCTTATGGACGTTGTTATGCAACGTTTCAGACACGGAGCAGTATTGGCAGCAGCAGGACGAGGGTACTGGTGACGTGTGAGGAGCTATCTGGATCATGTACTTTTCTTTCTTTGGACTTATGTTGGCTTGTACGGGCGGTGACCTGACTTTGTATTTTTGTTGTCCATGTGGCGCAACTCGTGGTTTTCGCGGGACACGGGTTTCGGGTGTCACACTGTGCAGATTGGGAAATGTGGAGATTGAGTGGGCGCTTTGCGATTTGGGCGCAAGTGTCAGTTTGCTGCCTCTCTCCATATTTAAGAAACTTAATGTCGGTGAGCTGAAACCGACAAGGATGAC
>NW_010968113.1:656157-658171 GCF_000463585.1 Tarenaya hassleriana | reverse complement strand
AGAGGAGCCATCACCTTCTCCAAGTCATCAAGCTCTGGTCTCCTCCATTCAAGTCAAGCAGCCCGATGCGGAGACGAGCGGGAAGAAAGTTTGGGATCCAGAGAGCGCGCCTAAGGTGGAATTGAAGCCCTTACCACAGGGGTTTAGGTATGAATTTCTCGGACCTAACTCTACTTACCCGATCATTGTGAATGCTGCTTTGACTGCTGAGGAACTAGCTGCTTTAGTGACTTTGCTTAGAGAGTATAGGCATGCCTTGGGTTACACATTGGATGATATTAGAGGCATTAGTCCATCTCTTTGCATGCACCGCATTCATCTAGAAGATAGTTCCAAAACCTCCATTGAGCATCAACGTAGATTGAATCCCACCATGAAGGAGGTAGTGAAGAAAGAGGTGCTCAAACTGTTAGATGCGGGTATCATTTACCCGATTTCGGATAGTGCATGGGTTAGTCCCGTGCAAGTTGTACCACAGAAGGGGGGTATCACTGTGGTAGAGAATGAGCGTAATGAATTGATACCCACTAGGACGGTTACGGGTTGGAGAATGTGTATTGATTATAGGAAGCTGAATTCCAACACCCGTAAAGACCATTTCCCGTTACCCTTCATCGACCAAATGCTAGAGAGGTTAGCCTTGCATTCCCACTTTTGCTTTCTTGATGGCTACTCGGGATTCTTTCAAATCCCCATTCACCCTAGCGACCAGGAGAAAACCACCTTTACATGTCCATATGGCACCTTTGCATACCGTAGGATGCCTTTTGGTTTATGTAATGCACCGGCGACATTTCAGAGATGCATGACTGCTGTATTTTCTGATCTTATTGAGGATGTTATGGAGGTGTTCATGGATGATTTTTTCGTCCATGGACCCTCCTTTCCCGTGTGTCTAATGAATTTGCGCCGAGTGTTGGACAGGTGTGTTGAGGCGAATCTTGTGCTGAATTGGGAGAAGTGCCATTTCATGGTCCAAGAGGGCATTGTGCTAGGCCACAAGATTTCGAGAAAGGGGATTGAGGTTGACCGAGCTAAGGTCGAAGTAATAGAGAAGCTGCCGCCTCCACGGAATGTTAAGGGAATCCGGAGTTTTCTGGGACATGCCGGGTTCTACAGGAGGTTCATCAAGGACTTCTCGAAGATTTCGAGGCCTTTGACCGAATTACTTGCAAAGGACGCGCCCTTTGAGTTCACCCATGAGTGCGAGGCTGCCTTTGAGACTCTGAAGAAGGCGTTGATTTCTCCGCCTATTATTCAGCCACCGGATTGGGAAGCTCCCTTTGAGCTTATGTGCGATGCGAGCGATTTCGCCGTCGGGGCTGTCTTGGGTCAAAGGAAAGACAGGAAGCTGCATACCATTTATTATGCGAGTCGAACTTTGGATGATGCACAAGTCAATTACTCCACCACTGAGAAGGAATTACTCGCCATTGTCTTTGCCTTTGAGAAGTTTCGGTCTTACTTGGTCGGGTCGAAGGTGATTGTGTACACCGACCATGCTGCTTTGAGGTACCTCCTATCCAAGAAGGATGCCAAGCCGAGGTTGATCAGATGGATTCTCTTGCTACAAGAGTTTGACTTGGAGATTAGAGATAGGAACGGTACAGAGAATGGAGTGGCCGACCACTTATCTCGGATTGAGCGACATGAAGATATTCCCATTGATGATTGTCTCCGAGATGATTGCGTGATGGCTGTCCAAGTGAAAGAGAGAGACCCGTGGTATGCTGATTACGTGAACTTCATTGTTAGCGGGTACATTCCTCACGAGCTGGATTACAACGGGAAGAAGAGGTTCTTCAGAGACATCAAAGATTATTTTTGGGAAGAACCCTACCTCTTCAAGAGAGGCAAGGATGGCCTCTTTAGGAGATGCGTGCCCAAAGAGGAAGTCCGGAGTGTGATTCATCATTGTCACTCTTCGGACTATACTGGTCATTTTGGAGCATCGAAAACCTCAGCTAAAATTCTTCAAGCCGGGTTTTATTGGCCATCAATGTTCAAAGACGTT
>NW_010968113.1:651727-655799 GCF_000463585.1 Tarenaya hassleriana | reverse complement strand
TGGTGACGAAGATGTTCAAGAGGGTGATTTTTTCGAGATTCGGGATGCCAAGGGTTGTGATTAGCGATGGAGGATCTCACTTCATCAACCGCACCATAGAAGCGCTTTTGAAGAAGTATGGTGTGAGACTAAGGTGGCTACCCCGTATCACCCTCAGACGAGCGGACAAGTTGAAGTCTCGAATAGGGCGATCAAGGCGATACTTGAGAAGACGGTGTCAAGGTCAAGGAAAGATTGGGCATCCAAGCTTGATGATGCTCTATGGGCGTATAGGACAGCCTTCAAGACACCCATCAGTATGTCTCCCTTTCAACTTGTCTATGGGAAAGCTTGTCACTTGCCGGTTGAGCTTGAGTACAAGGCATACTGGGCAATTAAGAAGCTTAATTACGATTGGAAATCCGCTGCAGAGAAGCGAGTGTTGCAGCTTCACCAACTTGATGAGATTCGGTTGGATGCCTACGAGAATGCCCGGATTTACAAGGAGAGAACTAAGAGATGGCATGATCGTCGGATTTTGCAGAGGGATTTTAAAGAAGGTGATCAGGTACTTCTCTTTAACTCAAGGCTCAAACTATTTCCAGGAAAGTTGAGATCGCGTTGGTCGGGGCCTTTCACGATTAAGCAAGTCTACCCTCACGGAGCAATAGAGTTATATGGCTATGGAGGGGATACATTCAAGACCAACGCACAACGGTTGAAGATTTACAACCCTGGGGAGCATGACAAAGAGAGGAGCGCGATGAGCTTCTCTGATCCTCAAGACGAGTGAGCAACCCCACGGTCAAGCTTAGGACCATAAATAAGCGCTCTCGGGAGGCACCCCGAACTTGTATATATCCTTTTTCGTATCCTTTTTAGCATTTGCATCTCATTTAGAATCATTCATTTGCACTCTTGATTGGAATTGATACTCTCCTGGTGTGATTGATGTTGTTTAGAACCGTATTAGACAGACCTTGATGCAGGAAAACAGGAGATGAAGCGAGAAATCAGGATGCTGTCTGGAACGGTCGTTCTGCTGCCGGCGGTACGTCCGTTCTACATCCCATGAGCGAATGAGGAGAAACAAATGTGGAATACATCAAAAGTGGAATGCAAGGAGGCACCTTTCGACCTTGGACACCAAGGTTACACATTAACCCTCTTCCACTTTAATCCAATTCTTTCATATTCCACATATTCCACCCTTTCGGATTCGAGTGACACCGCGGACGGTGTCTCATTCAAGTCTGGGGGGCGAACATCTAACATCGCTTCAAGTCCCTTTTAGAGTGCATTCATACATTCACTTGCATATAAAAAAAATGATTTCTCACGTTAGATGCATTCCACACTTGCATTTCTTGCACTTGTACAGATAGACACCACCTAGCCTTGCATTATATTTGTGTCTTGCATTACATTTGTTACATAAGTCTAGAGCATGTAGAAGCATATTCATATCATAAACCGTTTTGAGTTGAGATTGGTCGATGATGAGATGATTGTGATAGCTGCTTAGAGAATACTTAGCGATTTGGACTTAGACCTCTAGGTGTTCGAGTAGATTGTCGATGATAGGTGAATAGCGAACCCTCTCTTTGATGCTTGCGATTCTAGGTTGTGGGGTATATTGTTGTCTTTAGGTATGCCAAAGAGTAGGACCGACCGAACCTAGGTTAAATATCTCCCTAAAACCGTTCCCGAAGCTTCTCCCATAGGATAGATAGTCTCTTGGAAAGAATGTCGTAGGAATAAACGAAGAAAGTATACACATCCCAACACTCCGCTGTCACTATATCGTTAATGAAAATCATTCGATGACATGAGCGCGTCGAAATTCGACGGTTCGGGTCTAAGTTGTGAGACAAGTGTTGCCATGATCATTAGAGAAAAGTAAAAGCGAAGACACTTGTCAACTTCAACGTCCTAGGAACTCGGGATATTACTTCTCCTAGTACTTTCTTGAAAAGAAGAAGAAAAGAACAAGAAAAAAAAATGCGAAAAAAAAGAGGAGACAACATATCTTAGAGGAGGAAAACGGTAAATAGGTTTAGGAGAGTGCTTGAAAGTCAGAATTACTCTTATGGTAGACTAAGGACGACATTGAAATCCCATGCTTAGGAAAGTTTAGCTGACAAGAGAGAATAGCTAAAGTAGCCTAGATTCGATTCTACTCCCATAAGTTGAGTAGTGGACATGCAACTGGATCTTGAAACCCATCAAACACCGATTTCTAACTCACCGTCCTCTCAGACTTCGTGTTTCATTGATTTTATTTGCTCGAGGACGAGCAAAAATTTAAGTATGGGGGGATTTGATGGCTCGGATTTTATCAGGATTTCATACGAGTGTGCCTTTGGTTTCTAAACGGTTTCCACACATTCTTAGGCATTTTTAGAGCCATTCTAGGGTTTCGGGACTATTTCTTGACTTTAGCAGGACCTCGAGGGCATAATGCACAAATTCGGCGAGAAACGGAGAAAACAGGCGTTTGGTCCGCCGCTGACCGGAATGCACTCCGACGGACCAAGTCTGCCTAGCACATCGAGTCGGGCCGAGGAGAAAAGACGAGGAAGAAGTAAAAGAACTCATCCGGTCCGGAGCTGACCAGAACTGGTCAGCCCCGGACCAAGTGAGTTTCGTGACCAACTCTTGGTCAGCTCCGGACCAACTCAGTCTTCTTCTCCTCCTCCGAGCTGAACTGGAATTGGACTCAGTTCGAAACTGAGCTTGGTCCGTTTCCTGTTTGCTCTGAGCTGACCAAAGAGACGGAGTGCAGTCCAACTGGTCTAGGTCCGGGGCTGACCAAACCTGGTCAGCTCCGGACCAACTCAGTCCCTTCTTTCGGTCAGTCCGCCAGTCCTCGTCTCGGACTAGTGTTGTTCACGTTTGGTCCGCCAAACCAACTTTTGGTGTGGGGCTGACCAGGTGAACTTTGGTCCTCCTGACCAAACACTCGGTCCGAAATCTGATCTGCCTACTGGTCCGGCTGACCAACACCTTGGTCCGGCTGACCGCGGACAGATCAGATTCGGGACATAATTTTCGGGTTTCGAAAATTAGGGTTTCACCCCCCGTTTCGTCGCACCGTAAACCCTCCCAGACTCCATACCATCCATGCTGTTGGTTGTAATGCTCTACGATGATCCGTGATATGACATTTTGACTATGTATTGATTCATTGGTTTATGAATGCATTACTTTTTCCGTTATATGATTAGCATGTTTGTTATATTACGGTGAATATCCTTGAATCATTGCAGATGATTCTAAACTCCCTGGTCAGTTATCATTGTGGGAACAATGATGAATTAAGACCAGCATGATGTGTGATAGATGATTATGATCATATGCATTAGATGCAAATCACAATCATGGGTTTTCGTTTGGAACGAGTTACTGGATGACCCGCATGAGATTGTCACATGGACATGAGTCATGACTTGAATCTCATACAGCGGTTCGTTCTTGGATCCTCAGACCTGAGATGTCTAGAGTATCTGATATGAGGAGTGACGCGCTTGACTGCGTCAAACGTCGTCTTTAACCGGATGATCATAACGGCGTTGCTCAGATACGTTCACGAATCATATGCAGATAGTAGATATGCAATACGGGACTTGTCACCTCCTACGCAGGAGAGATGTCGCTGGGCCCCTCGTGGAAATTGGACTGTGAAAATGCGTGGCCACGCTACAGATGAATGTACATCTATTTTATCAGTAGGTTTGCCTAGACGAGTAAGCGGTTGAACTTGAAGGGTGGCTCATACCATGCCCTTGTTCAACATACGACATCGTAAGACAAAGAATCAGAACTCGAACTATGAATGGCTTTGTTAGATCACCTCTAACTCTATTCTAGGTGGGTGGTCATGGCGTCTTGCTAGAGGCTAACTGTGACACCCGTAACCTGTGCTTGTGGTTCGGGAAAGGTTTTTCGAAGCCACTACCACTTCGAATGGGCCTACAGGGTCACACACCATTAGGGATGGATCACACGTGAAGAGAACGACGCGAGAAAGGAACGACAGAACAATCTGGAAGAGTTCCAGATGGCCAGACCGTCCGGTCCAGCCATTACGGAT
>NW_010968113.1:641668-651277 GCF_000463585.1 Tarenaya hassleriana | reverse complement strand
ACACTCATGAGAGCTTAGAGAAGCTTGATTTTGAGTTCTATTGATTGGAATATCGATTCCAAGTCAAGGACATCGGTTTTCTCTTCACAAATCCTAGCAGATACGTTCCAAAGTGTTGGAATTCATCCCGTCGGTGTGGATACATGTAGAGGGGTTGTGCTTTCAACTCTTGGTGATTAAAACAGGCCCTGGATCGATTGATACTTCCAGATCTTGAAAGAACGAGGTAAGTATTCGAATTCCACGACGATATACACGATTGTTCGGGTTATTGCACAATTGGTTTTGTGTGACATTTGGCTAGGTTTAGATCTTTCCTTCCGCTGCGTGAAACCTAGAATCCAAACCCTAGATCGATGAGATCGCATGCTAGGAACCCGAAGGGAACCCAACACATGCATCATTCAACAATCACAAATATCATTAAACATGCATAGATTCAATGATTACATGCAATTTAACGATTAAATCGTGCAACAACAAGCAGGCTCTGATACAACTGTTGGGGAATCTACGGGTTCCTAGCATGCGATCATATCGATCTAGGGTTTGGTTTATGATAACACACAATATACACGATTTCGACACGCATTCATCTGACATATCTATTTAGCTCTACATCATCAGAGATGTTTAATTGCGTGTTTAGCCTTGATTTTCGCTTGGATAGTATATATTTGCAGGTACGAGCAATAGGAGCGAAAAAAAGGACAAAAACCCCGGAAAAGAACGAGCTTTAATGTTACACACGATCGTGTCATTTATACTCACACGATCGTGTCTCATCAACCAGAGGACCACCATCGGATCGAGAGTCCACCCGATCGTGTCACATGCCAACACACAATCGGGTCATTTCGCCAGACAAGAGAAGTTTCGAAGTCTCACCCGATCGTGTCACATGCCATCACACGATCGGGTCAAGTCGCGAAAAATCTGATGGTGGAATCAACAGCCTCACACGATCGTGTCCTCTGGAACCACACGATCGTGTCACTCACGGGACTTTCCAGGAATATTTCCAAATCTGGGCAGAAAAGAAGGAGTTAACTAGGGTTAGCCCCCAAGAAAAGATTCATTCAGACTTTCACAGACAAGAGGAGAACGGGAGAGCTTACACAAGGGGGAGATTATCAGGAAGCAAGAGATAGGAGTAGAAGACGGAGATCACGAAACCGAGAAATCGACTAAGAGTTTCTTCCTTATTCTATTTTACGATGTTTTGTTGTATGGATATGAACCCTGTCGTCTTGATGTTTAGCGAGTAGTCCAATAGCTGTAGGTTAGGGATTTGCTATGTAAGGATCTTTGGTTTTTATTTCCAGACCTTATGGATTTATTTATTCTATTCAGTTTATTGAATTGTTCTTAATGAGTTTGATCTTGTTGGCCACTTGGTTGAATGATCTTAGAGTTTTAATTCACATAGACATATGAGATTTTAACCTGGAACTAATTCAATAAATAGAACAGGTATCACATCGGGAGATGGGTATTTGCCTAGGAATCATGATAGCGTTCGTTCATGCATCCAGAGTTTTAGACTATCAAATCGGGAGATTGGTAGGATTAAACCTGGATAGTGAGATTAGACTTGGAAGAGTTGATCTCTATCTTAGAGCTTGAATTCCCTGGATTGGATAGATAAACCACTACGTTTGCATCTTTTGAAAGATCCTTGCATGTAAAGCAATCCCGAAGCCTGCAGTGTTCATCATTCATAATTTATAACAGTTTTTATTGTTTCCTTTGCTACCTTCTCACATCCACATTATTTTCTCTGGATTTAGATTTGATTCAATTGTTTACTTGTCCATCCATGTGTTCGACCCTATCTACTACACACGATCCGTACACTTGCGGTTAATTGTTGAGTCTAGGAATATTATTACTTGATCATATTTCTGCACCTAGATTGACGACATCAAGTTTTTGGCGCCGTTGCCGAGGATAATTTAGGCAACATGATTAGATCCTATCTAGTCTTGATCTTTTGTTTTTCTTTTTCTTAAGTAATTTCTCACGTTTTCTTCGTTTGTCTGTTGTTTTTTTCGTTTGTGCGCAGGGTTCCCTAGTGCATGACCAGAAGTGTTGGGACATCAAACCTAGTGCCTTTTGATCCTGAACTTGAAAGGACCATTACACACATCCGTCGACAACAGAGGCAAATGGAGAACGATCGAGATCTTGCTTTTCCCCCTGAAGCCGAAGGCAATGTTGACTCAACTTTTGCTCAATACAACACGCCGAAGCACACCGAGCTTATGGCCGGTATACGACTGCCGACCATCGATATGACTCGTTTTGAGCTTAACCCGGCTACCATTCAGATGCTTAGCAATAATTCCTTCCGGGGTAGGCCAAACGAAGACCCGAACGCACATCTTACGCGCTTCAAGATGATGTGTCGCTCGATCAAAAGAGAGGCCAGGGTGACGGACGATGACCTCCGTCTACTCGCTTTTTCCTAGACTCTCATGGATGCTGCACTGGAATGGCTATACGACTTAGCCCCTGATTCCATCCATACTTGGGATCAATTGGAAGTTCAGTTCATGTCTAAGTTCTTTCCAACCTATCGCACTCAAGCAGCTCTCTCTCCGGTATACATTCGTTTAAGCAGGATCAAAGGGAGAGTTTACACGATGCTTGGAGAAGATACAAATCATGCCCTCATCATGGACTTGAAGAGAATTATCTGATCAACACTTTCTTCCGAGGGCTCCACAACGATAACAAGACTTTGATCCGCGCCTCCTGCGATGGCAGCATCCAAAATAAGTCATTCATAGAATCGAAACAACACATTGAGATGATGGCTCAAGAGGAAGACGTTCCTCGCGAATATTCTCGCGATATACCAAAGAGAGAAGGCGACCCCAGCCTGAAGATGGTGATTGATACACTCCCCCACAGATGCTCCTACACTCCCCCAAGATGATCTCGACATGTATGCAGTGGAAGAGAGAACCGAAGATCTCAACTACGTGAACAACAACACCTACACGAACTCATATAATCCAGGGTGGAGGAATCATCCTAATCTCTCTTACAAGTCCAACAACATCGAGAATCCTACACCAAATAATCCGAGGGCATCTCACAATCCGAATCAGAGGATTCCACCCGGTTTTGCTTTTCAATTCAGGGGTCCTAATCAGAATTCCTACTACAGAGCTCCGGGGCAGGCCTACAACAATCCCACGCCTTCTGGTAATCGTGACCTTTTGCAACATACATATGCTCTTATTCAGCAACTCATGCAGGAACATGCAAAGACGACTCAAGAGTTCTGCACTCAATTCGCGAGCATTGATGCCCATTTTAAGCTCGTAGACAATCAGATTGCCCAGTTGGCAGCAGATTCTCAAAGACCGTCTGGCGGCCTTCCAGGTAAACCTGAGACTAACCCTCGCGAACACATTAATGCCATCACTTTGCGGAATGGTAAACAGGTAGACAGCCGACACTCCCCAATGATCGAGCAAAGCGAGGTTTCGAATGATCATGTTAGTCCGCAGGACAGCCCGAACCAGCATACGTACCTCCTCCTCCTAGGCCTCCACCAGTACCATTTCCATCCCACCTGAGGAAGCACAATGAAGACAGCCAATTCGCTAAGTTCGCAGAGATGCTAAAGAAGCTCGAGGTAACCATGCCCTTTACTGAAGCTATTTTACATCCTGACCAAGAAGAGGGTCGTCGAGAAAGAAACCGTGGCTTTCACTGTCGAGTGCAGTGCATTGATACAACACGAGTTACCACCCAAGCGCTCAGACCCAGGTAGTTTCTCGATCCCTTGTACATTGAGTAACGTTTACATCGATCGTGCTTTGTGTGATTTAGGCGCCAGCGTCAGAAACGTGGGTGAACTCAAACCCACTCGGATGGCCCTCCAATTGGTTGATCGCTCTGTTAAGTACCCTGCTGGAATACTTGAAGACGTCCCTTTGAAAGTCAGAAATTTCTACATCCCAGTTGATTTCGTGGTTCTAGACATGGACGAAGATTCTAAGGTACCCATCATTCTAGGTCGTCATTTCCTTAATACTGCCGATGCTGTTATTCATGTTTGAGCAGGTCAACTCACCATGAAGATTGGTGACGAGACGGTAGAATTCACTCTAGACAAAACCCTCAAGCAACCGTCGTCTACAGAATCTGCTTGTCTCATTGATATCTTCGGACCTCTAGCCAAAAAGGTAATGCATCAATTACATCGTGACGATCCTTTAGAATTAAATCTTCTTTCGCAGGATAGCATCTACGCCGACATTGACCAGATGTGGATCTACGGTCATATTTTAGAGCATGATGCATTTTTAGGGAATGTCGAGCTCGACACGATCGTGTCTAACCCTCCATACGATCGTGTCACTGGTGTTTCAACTCCTAGAATAGTTCAGCAAAATGACCCGATCGCGTCTCTAGGGCATACGGTCGTGTTGCCGGTGTTTCAGCACCCGACAGATTTCAGCATTCTGACCCGATCGTGTCCCCGCTTCAACACGATCGTGTGGACAGTACCTCAATTTCCGAACGATTTCCAAAATCTGACCCGATCGTGTCTGACGTGGTACACGATCGTGTCGCTCTCTTAGCTCAATATGACACGATCGTGTCCACAAACACCACCCGATCGTGTTTAGTCTCAGACATCCTGCTTGGTCCAACTTCACCGCACGCTTTCCCTCTGGCCGCCACCGATTCAGGTATGTCTTCCGACCCATTAACTGATTCTGTCTTTACCGTCATAACTACCCCCGAAACCAACGATTGGAATCCGGAATGTGCACCGACACTCGAATTGAAGCCTCTTCCGAAAGGACTCCGGTATGAATACCTTGGATCAAATTCCACATATCTTGTTATCATTAACGCCGACTTGGATTCCTCCCAAGTCGATCTTTTGTTAGCAATGCTGCGCAAATACAGGAAAGTGATAGGTTACACGATCGGCGATATCAAAGGTATCAGTCCATCCTTATGTATGCATCGGATTCACCTTGAAGATGAGACAAAAACTTCTATTGAACATCAACTTTGTCTCAACCCAAAGCTTCAAGACGTCATCAAGAAGGAAATAATGAAACTTCTAGATGCAGATATTATCTTTCCTATCTCCGATGGCTCTTGGGTTAGTCCTGTGCAGGTGGTGTCGAAGAAAGGTGGGATGACAGTCATAAAAAATGATCGGAACGAGTTGATACCGACAAAGACTGTCACAGGATGGCGTATGTGTATTGATTACAGGAAACTTAACGCAAATACAAGGAAGGATCATTTTCCACTGCCATTATCGATCAAATTCTCGAACGACTCGCTCCACATTCTTATTTCTGCTTTCTTGACGGGTACTCAGGTTTCTTTTAGATCCCTATACATCCCTCTGACCAAAAAAAGACTACGTTTACTTGCCCATATGGTACATTTGCTTATAGACGTATGCCTTTTGGTCTCTGTAATGCACCTGGCACTTTTCAGCGTTGCATGATGGCTATCTTTTCGGATGTCATCGAAGATATTATGGAGGTGTTTATGGATGACTTTTCCGTCCATGGTCCCTCCTTCGATGTGTGTCTGACGAATATTTCTCAAGTCTTAGACAGGTGCTCACAGGCTAATTTAGTGCTCAATTGGGAGAAATGCCATTTCATGGTTCGCGAAGGCATCGTTCTAGGCCATAAGATTTCAGAAAGAGGGATCGAGGTTGACCGAGCGAAGATAGACGTAATCGAGAAACTGCCCCCTCCTTGCAACGTCAAAAGCATCCGCAGTTTTCTCGGTCATGCTGGCTTCTGTAGGAGGTTCATTAAAGATTTATCTAAGATCTCCAAACCTCTTACCGATCTGCTCTGCAAGGAAGCATTATTCGAGTACACGGCTGAATGCGATACTGCATTCCAAACTCTGAAGAAAGCTGTAACGTCTGCCCCTATCATCCAACCTCCTGATTGGAATCTACCTTTCGAGATCATGTGTGACGCCAGTGACTACGCAGTTGGCGCAGTTCTCGGCCAACGTAAAGACAAGAAACTTCACACTATTTATTACGCAAGCCGAACCCTAGATGATGCTCAGACGAACTACACTACGACGGAAAAGGAAATGCTTGTTATTGTCTTCGCATTCGAGAAGTTCCGATCATACCTCATCGGGGCCAAAGTCATTGTCTTCACTGATCACGCCGCACTCCAGTATCTCTTGTCCAAGAAAGATGCTAAACCACGTCTTATCAGATGGACACTACTTTTACAGGAGTTTGACTTGGAGATCCGGGACAGAAAGGGAACAGAAAACAGTGTTGCTGATCATCTATCGCGACTACAGATTCTCGAGTTGATCCCCATCGACGACTCACTTCGAGACGAACAGATCATGGCCATATCCGTACAGTCCGAAGCACCTTGGTATGCTGACTACGTCAACTTCCTGGTTAGTGGCCTCATCCTCACGAGTTGAATTACAATGGAAGAAAGAAATTTTTCCATGACGTACGTGATTTTTTCTGGGATGAGCCATTCTTATTCAAGCGCGGCAAAGACGGACTATTCCGACGATGAATCCCCGAGGATGAGATTCAACGAGTGATCTTCCACTGTCACTCCTCCGACTATGCCGGACATTTCGCTAGCTCGAAGACAACCTCCAAAATCCTTCAAGCAGGTTTTTACTGGCCATCTCTATTTAAAGATGTTTATCGGTTTGTCTCTTCTTGTGATGCTTGCCAGCGCACCGGAAACATCTCACGCCGGCATGAAACACATCAATAGTTCATCCTGGAGGTTGAACCCTTTGATGTTTAGGGGATCGATTTTATGGGCCCTTTTCCGCCCTCGCGTGGACATCTCTACATATTGGTTGCAGTGGACTACGTGAGCAAATGGGTTGAAGTAGTAGCTAGCACGACGAACGACTCTAAAGTCGTTTCGCGAATGCTTCAGAGAGTCATTTTCCCTCGTTTTGGCGTACCGAGTCTTTTAATCAGCATGGAGGGACTCACTTTGTGAACCGGATCGTCGAGAATTTACTGAAGAAGTATGGGGTTCAACATCGAGTTACCACACCCTATCATCCGTAGACCAGTGGCCAAGTCGAAATCTCTAACCGGGAGATCAAATCTATTCTGGAAAGAACTGTCTCCCGCTCCCACAAAGACTGGTCACAAAAACTCGATGACGCGGTCTGGGCATACAGAACTGCTTTCAAGACTCCGATCGACATGACCCCATTTCAGCTGGTATACGGTAAAGCATGCCATCTGCCGGTCGAATTGGAGCATAAAGCATTATGTGCTATAAAGGTACCGAATTATGACCTCAAGTCTGTATCAGAGAAGCGCATCCTACTACTCCACCACCTCGAAGAAATTCGTCTAGACGCCTACGAGAATGCGAAAATCTACAAGGAACGCACCAAGCGTTGGCACGACCGCCATATCCTTCATCGCTCCTTCTAGGTAAACGATCGCGTCCTTGTATTTAACTCTCGTCTGCGACTATTTCCAGGCAAGCTGAAGTCTAGGTGGTTCGGCCCGTTCACGATCAAACATGTCGTCGATCATGATGCGATCTAACTCTGGAATTCCGATGGTAAATCATTCAAAGTCAACGCCCAGCGGGTGAAGCTGTACAATCCTGAGGATCCAGCCACTGAGAGAGGTACTATCCCCCTCTCCATCCCTCGCACTGCTTAATTCCACCATGGTTGCCGCTCACGACCCTAAACGAGCACGTTCGGATTTCCGAACCCATATCTTTTTCTTTTATATCTTTATATATCTTTCAAATTTTTTATTTTTATTTTTATTTTTATTTATTTCGTTACTTTGGTCCCTGTTTTCCTTGCGCTTTAACTCTCCATATAGGTCTCAATTTCATCGGGAATTCCTAATGACCCGATCGTGTCACACACCTCCACACGATCATGTCGTTGCTTCAGTTCTGATTTTTTTCCCCTCAACCTGAAGACCCGATCGTGTCGCTACTTCATGACACGATCGGGTGATAACTTCCTTCGGGCATATCGAATACTGCATAAGACCCGATCGTGTGTCATCCTATCACACGATCGTGTGTCTCCAGGTAAGTTGTGTGGTCCGATGATTTAACCCTAACTTTCACCCCCCTCCCCCATTTCTTTCACTTTCTCTCTTCTCCTGTTCATCTTCCTTTGCCTCCTCTTTCACTCGCCACCTCCACCGCCACTTATCGCCGTCGTCGTGGCCCCTCTCTCTCATACTCTCTCTTCTCCTGCTCATCTTCATCTCTCACACTTCTGAATCTGCTGAAATCGGTAAGTCTCTACACTTTCTAGCTGTTGAATCCGGTCTCCCATGCTCGGCTTGTCGTTTTTGAGTGGTCTTGCACATCCTTTCCATACGAGCCCTTAGGATTGAACAAATTTTTGAGTGAATTCCGCTGTTATGTCTTAGCTCCATTCTGGTTTTCTCCGGAGAGACACGATCGTGTGTGGTTGCCCGACCTGATCGGGTCCGATTCGAATTTCGGAATCTCTTACTCGACAGCAACCCGATCGTGTCTAGATCTCTCCACACGATCGGGTCTAATACACGATTTTCACGACTAGATTTCTCATGACACACGATCGTGTGACTTCATCCAACACGATCGTGTCACCTCTGCTAATATCTCTCTACCCTTGTTGCGCAGATGTCGCCCCGTCAGAAGAGAACACGCACGTCCGGTGCAGCGGGATCATCCTCAGGCCGTCCCTCTAGCGCTAGTAGCAGTCGTCGACCAATCGACAACCCAACTCCACCACCGGCCCAGGTCATCACCGACCGCTCTTTCGTACTCAAGCCCATTGAATCGGTTCTCATCGAAGCACCGACACCAGTGCAGCCAGGCACTCGCACTGCACTTCATCCTCCGGTGCGCCTAAACCGACGCATGATCGCTACTCCGCCGTTGACTTCCGTGATGCTGCTAAAGAAAAGGCCTATGCACGGTTGGCTCAGTGCACTCTCAAGCCAACCAAATTCATTAGCAGCTACATCAAGGAAGTCGGGATCGAGCACTAGATGAAATCCCTTTTCCACACACTGGGTTGGACCAAGCTCTACAGCGTGAACGTCCCCACTTACGAGCGTCCCACACCGGAATTTCTGTCGTCCTTCCGTTGCTATTTTCCAGAAGACGGCATGTCCGATGGAGCATACATGGAGTTCCGACTTAACAACGTTGAGTTCCGCCTCACTATGGAGCAGTTCGGCGACATCCTCTCCGTTCCTCGAGGAATTTTCTCCAACATTCCGGAGATAGACACGGATACCCAGACAAAACCCTTCTGGAGGGTGATTGCTCGGGGGATCTTCACGTCCGTCACGCCAAGGCAATATGTATTTTTCATCCAACTATTCGCTATTTCCATGAATTCCTCGTTTGCTGTCTGTTTGCGAAGCATACTACCAGTCATGTCTCGCTGGGAGACTTGGCCATTATCCGCCACGCCCTCATGGACCTGTTTGACGGCGACTCGTGGAATATGGACGTGACGGACATAGCCTCCTTGGTCGCTCGTTATTTTGTCTGGTTGCTGACGAACCCCACCGTGCGGAAGCCAGTACTGTACGGTCTGGGCATACAG
>NW_010968113.1:639226-641555 GCF_000463585.1 Tarenaya hassleriana | reverse complement strand
GCTGAAATACGGACTCTGGAGCAACTCTGCGAGGACGGTTATTTCGAGCTGATGGAACGACGTCACCGATCTCTCGCACGCGCACAACACGACATCACCACCGCTCAGACCGCTCTTGGCACCCAGCTACACTCCCTCAACGACCGTCAGAACCAGATTGGGGAGCAGGTGGCCTCTTTGACGGCATACATGGACCAGCGCCGCCACATGGATTATTATCAGATGCAGGTCCTCCAGGGTCTCCAGGACCTCCACTTCACCCCTGCCGGCCGCCAACACGTCGCATTGCCACCTAGATATCCTTATCCAGGCATGTCCTATTCTGATCAGCCACCTCCTCCTGAGGACATGGACACCACCGGCGAGCCTCGAAAGTGACTTTTCCGTCCTTTTTATTCTCGTTTTCCTACTTTGTTTCTTTTATGTATTATTTTGTGCCCTTCTTGGTATGTACTTGGATGTTTCTATACTGCTGCGGTTATTTTATCTTATGTTGGAATGCGGTCACCTTTTCCTGTTTCCACGTTGTTTTGGTTTTCTCTCATGTCAATTTTGAAGCTTCACTACGGAGAGATTGTTGAGTGAAAACCATCGCACATTCATCACCCTTCCAACCTGAGCGTATCAAGAATCGCATTCCATTTTCATTATGCCTTACCAGCTAAGTATCCATCGCCTATTATTCCATTACCTCTTCCTGATATGGACAAACACCGTGGACGGTGTCTAGTTCAAGTCTGGGGGGTGCCTTTATTACACATCCATGTATACTGCACTGTCAGCTGCACTCGTAGGGAACACCTGCATAGACCACTTTGAGTTGATAGCTGAGATATGATGATAGATAGGACTCGATAACATCAATCAGTTTTAACCACTTATGCGAACTACTCACGACTTATTCTTGAGTGAATGATGAATTGTCGATTTCTATTCGAAATGGTAGCTCTCGTTCAAAATAGACTTGAAAGCATGTGGGATATGGTTGTAGCTAGAACATTCTAGAGATAGATATGTCCTGTACCAAGCGCATAAGTTTCCTTAGGAATCATAACCAAAGCCCTTAGGTCGTTTGACTGATGTTAGAAAAAGGTTTACAAATGTTGTGAACAACCACATCCCGACACTCCTCTATCACTATCTCGTTAATGAAAATCATTCGAGGATATGAGTGCACTTTGACTCGGGTCTAAGTTGTTGGTTGAGTACCCATGTGAAAAAAAGGGGAGAAAGAACTTTCTGGAAATTCATCGAGAAAAAGGGTACTCAACGACTTCAACGTCCTAGAAGTCCGGGGTACAAGTCCATAGCTAAACATAGGCCCGAAAAAGAAAAAAAAAGAGAACAGAAGTCAAACACCTTTGGGAAATCTAGTAGTTTGATTCTAGAAACATGCTTGGTAGGTGGATAGAGATCCTTTTTTGAATTTCAGGCGAGAACCTCAGATTCCATTGCCATTAAAGTCGAAATGAATCGGGAGAGGCCAGAATAGGATAGAATCGATTTCATTTGAGTTAGTATAGTGGTTGATTCTTGATTTATTCCCGCGCGTTCATTCTGATCTTAGCTATCACTCACCTCCCCACATCAATTCGATGTTATTTTACTCGAGGACGAACAAAACGCTAAGTCTGGAGGAATTTGATAACACACAATATACACGATTTCGACAAGCATTCATCTGACATATCTATTTAGCTCTACATCATCAGAGATGTTTAATTGCGTGTTTAGCCTTGATTTTTGCTTGGTTAGTATATATTTGCAGGTACGAGCAATAGGAGCGAAAGAAAGGACAAAAACCCCGGAAAAGAACGAGCTTTAATGTTACACACGATCGTGTCATCTATACTCACACGATCGTGTCTCATCAACCAGAGGACCACCATCGGATCGAGAGTCCACCCGATCGTGTCACATGCCAACACATGATCGGGTCATTTCGCCAGACAAGAGAAGTTTCGAAGTCTCACCCGATCGTGTCACATGCCATCATACGATGGGGTCAAGTCGCGAAAAATCTGATGGTGGAATCAACAGCCTCACACAATCGTGTCCTCTGGAACCACACGATCGTGTCACTCACGGGACTTTCCAGGAATATTTCCAAATCTGGGCAGAAAATAAGGAGTTAACTAGGGTTAGCCCCCAAGAAAAGATTCATTCAGACTTTCACAAACAAGAGGAGAACGGGAGAGCTTACACAAGGGGGAGATTATCAGGAAGCAAGAGATCGGAGTAGAAGACAGAGATCACGAAGCCGAGAAATCGACTAAGAGTTTCTTCCTTATTATATTTTACGATGTTTTGTTGTATGGATATGAACCCT
>NW_010968113.1:637809-638603 GCF_000463585.1 Tarenaya hassleriana | reverse complement strand
TATTTCGATATCGCACATCTCACTACGCTACGAACGTTCTGGCGAAAACTCGGTTCGATTGATCCCAATCGCGAAGTCTTGTCCTCTGGTGGGGGTTGGTTTGTCCACGGTCAAGTCTGGTCAGGTCCGGGTCAATCCCGAGGGTTGTTTTCTCCTTCCCGACCGAAGCCCATTTTTTTCTAAGTTTCCTGAGTCTGGTCCGGCGGACCGGATTCTGGTCAGCCGGACCAGGTCTCCTTCTTCCCTTGGTCCGCTCCGTCATTTTTGGTCCGTCGGCCCGAGAGAGAACAAGTCTGGTCCGGCGAACCAGGACTGGTCAGCCCCGGATCAGACCGATCCTTCTCTCTCGGTCCGCTCCCTTGGTCCGATGGTGTGCGGCTTTCTTCAACATGTCTGGTCCGGCGGACCAGGGTCTGGTCCGGCGGACCGGACGTGCTCTTCCCTCGGTCCGCCTCCTCTTCCCGTGGCTCGGCGGACTGCACGTGTTTTCCAGTCCTGGTCCGGAGCTGACCACGGATGGTCCGGCGGACCGGGACTGGAACCTTCTTCTTCCTCGCGATTTTCTCCGATTTCAACTCGATTTTTCTCACCCGAATCGATTCGGGGTGGCTTCTAAACACTTATTAAACACAGTTTGACAACCCTAAACATGTTCTATAGCTCAAACACGCAAGGAAAATCTCGAATGCACCATTAAACATTGAAAACGAGATTGCACAAATCCAACTCAAGCCACTCACTTTGTTCTTGAGTTGTCCGAGCTTGTGTGCGTTCCTCGTGGCTCCACACGACGT
>NW_010968113.1:618217-634711 GCF_000463585.1 Tarenaya hassleriana | reverse complement strand
TGATTCGATCAAAGAATCGTGCTACTTTCATGAAAACCCGGGTTTTTTGTCCAAAATGGCATTTCTTTTCCCGCGACGGGGTATTGTAAGTGGCAGAGTGGCCTTGCTGCCACGATCCACTGAGATTCAGCCCTTTG
Source organism: Tarenaya hassleriana (assembly GCF_000463585.1). Classification (NCBI taxonomy): domain Eukaryota; kingdom Viridiplantae; phylum Streptophyta; class Magnoliopsida; order Brassicales; family Cleomaceae; genus Tarenaya; species Tarenaya hassleriana. Next base: position 634,574 of record NW_010968113.1, on the reverse strand, counting down.
TCGCTTGGATTCGACCCTCCCCTCCTCGAAAACACTTTACTTAATTCGACCCTCCCTTCCTCCGAAAACACTTGTCTAATTCGCTCCCCTTTTCGAAAAACACCCGATTCTAACCGGAGGGTAGCATTCTGGACTTGGTGAAAATTCATCTAAGTCATTGTATGCGTTCGGACTTTGTTCGGATGAATGCACACGAGTGTTCGGGTCAGTTCGTATGCAGGCGTTCGGGCTTGTCACGATGCTCGTATGAACGTGTTTGGGCTTTGTTCAGATGACACATGGGATGGATTAAAAACGATCAAACACGTGGAACGTGGGGAGGATTACTCGGACTCGATAGAACTTCGGGAAACGTGCTGGAAGCATATGGATTCGTACCCGTTTGAGGAGTTTTCTCGGGAATATGCGGAGATCGGGAAACATGCGGAAATCACTCGGTCACGTTTAGGTGAGTTTTCTCGGAAACGTGCTAGATCTCCTAGACTCATTTGAATAGTTTTCTTGGGAATATGGGGAGATCCCCAGGAATATGCGGAATAAGGAAACATGCGAGATCTTCCGGACTCGATTTGAGAGTTTTCTCGGGATTCATGAAACGTGTGAGATATCCCGAACTCGTTTGAGAGCTTTATGGAGAATATGCGGGAATTGTGAGACGTGCGAGGATCACTCAGTCACTTATAGGGGAGTTTCCTTGAGAAACGTGCGGGAATCACACGGAGTCGTACCCGTTTGAGGAGTTTTCTCGGGAATATGCAGAGATCCCCGGGAATATGCGGGAATGTGAAATCTCTCGAACTCATTTCGGGAGCTTTCTGAGGAATATGGGAGATCCCCGAGAATGCGCGGAAATCGAGAAACATGCTGCTATATTCTCATGTGTGGGAAAAATCGAAAAAAAAAGTTCATCGATCATTTCATGTCCAAATGAAATGAAATTGCTACCACGACATAAATATGAGATGTGGAAACTACCCGAGAAGTTTCACATAAACCAAAATTCGTATAGCATTTTTCGAAATTATCGATGATCGGAGAAATTTATCAGATGAACGGAGTTTTTCGAACATGTGCGGGGTTTCTCGGACCTATGCGCAGTTTCTCAGACTGTATGGACGCAGTTTCTCGGACCTATGCGGAGTTTCTCGGACTGTATGGACGCAGTTTCTCGGACATGTTTGGATTTTTGTCGGCATGATCAGAATTTCTCCGACCATTCGGGGTTTCTCGGACTGTAGGAGGGAGCTAGAGGGTCGTAGTCGGAGAAATTTCTCATATGAACGGAGTTCCTCGAACATGTGCGCAGTTTCTCGGACCTGTGCGCAGTTTATCGGACCTGTGCAGACGTAGTTTCTCGGACCTGTACGGAGTTTCTCGGACCAACGCGCACCCAGATGTGCGGAAAATCGAAAAAATAAAATCCATCGAACATTTCATGTCCAAATGAAATGAGATTTATACCACAACATAAGTATGAGATGTAGAGGCTACCCAAGAAGTTTCGCTGAAAAACTCATTTGTATGTAATTACTATGAATTATCGACGATATTCGGTAAAATATTCGGGAAAATAGTTTCTATGCTCGGAAAATTATGAAACTTTTCCACAAAAAAGATCATACCACCTAATGTCGCGTACAAAAAATCAGATCAAAATTCGGAGCATATTTTTTTCTATGGGTGTACTTCTGCTCAAACATTTCAATGTTTCCTCGTGCCATAAGTGTTTTGGCAAATAAACCTACATAGGGGGTGGGGGGAGAGGGGGCAAAATATAAAGGAGATGGGAGATGGGAGATGGGAGATGGGAGATGGGAGATGGGAGATGGGAGAGGGCGACGGATGATGGATTTCCAATGACGGGTGGTTGATGGGTCGGTACGGTCATGTATGTTCCCCCCTCATACACGATCGTGTCGGCATGGGATGGTCTGCGGATAACTATCCCGCCGGTCAGAAATTTTCCGGCCACGGTTCACCGAAATTTTCAGTGCCGTCGGATTTACGCACTGAGCAGTCCCGTATGGTGCTCACGTTCGGGAAAATTTATGGTCTGGGTCATCCATCCGCGAACCAAAAATGTGAAACCCAAACAATCTCGTTTTTCTCCCATTCCCCGATTTTTCTCATTCCCAACAAGGGGAATGGGAGAAAGGGGGGTGGGAGGTGGTAGGTGGGAGATGGGAGATAGAGGAGATAGAGATGGGAGATGGGGAGATGGGTGATGGGTGATAGAGGTGATAGAGATAGGAGATGGGAGATGGGAGATGGGAGATGGGTGATGGGTGATAGAGGTGATAGGAGATAGGAGATGGGGAGATGGGAGATAGGTGATGGGTGATGGTTGATGGTTCTTCAACCGACCATTCGGAGATTTCTCGGACATGTTCGGATTTTTCTCGGACATGTTCGGAGATTTCTCGGACTTGTTCGGATTTTTCTCGAACATGTTCGGAGATTTCTCGGACTTGTTCGGATTTTTCTCGGACATGTTCAAAGATTTCTCGGACTTGTTCAGAAATTTCTCGGACCTGTGCGCAGTATGTCGGACCTGTGCGCATTTTCTCGGACTGTACGGACGCAGTTTCTCGGCCATGTGCGAAATCTCTCGATCATGTTCGAGAAAAATCCGACCATTCGGAGATAGAGATAGGAGATGGGAGATGGGAGATGGGAGATGGGTGATGGGTGATAGAGGTGATAGAGATAGGAGATGGGGAGATGGGAGATGGGTGATGGGTGATGGGAGATGGGTGATGGGTGATAGAGGTGATAGGAGATAGGAGATGGGGAGATGGGAGATGGGTGATGGGGGATGGTTGATGGTTATTCAACCGACCATTCGGAGATTTTTCGACATGTTTGGATTTTTCTCGGACATGTTCGAAGGATTTCTCGGACTTGTTCGGATTTTTCTCGGACATGTTCAGAGATTTTTCGGACTTGTTCGGATTTTTCTCGGACATGTTCAGAGATTTCTCGGACTTGTTCGGAAATTTTTCGGACCTGTGCGCAGTATGTCGGACCTGTGCGCATTTTCTCGGACTGCACGGACGCAGTTTCTCGGCCATGTGCGAAATATCTCGAACATGTTCGGATTTTTCTCGGTCATGAGACGAGTTTCTCCGACCATTCCGAGTTTCTCGGTCTGTAGGGGCGAAATAGAGGGTGACGTTCGGAGAAAATTCTCGGATGAACGGAAATTTCCGAGCATGTTCGAGGTTTCTCGGTGATATACGCCCTAGGAGTGTGAGACTCGTGGCGATCGAGATAGAGAAGCAACGACGGGAGATCACTGGCCGAAGGGGCACTCGAACTCACCCGAAGTTGTAACGGCGGAGGAGAATGAAGGAGTGTGTTCGGAATCAATCACTCGCCCGGAGGCACTCGAACTTGATCTGAAACAGCGGAGATGGAGGCGTGAAAGGGGATAGAAGACCTATGGACTAACCAATCGGTCGGTCTCGGACGAACCAAGACAGAAACGTCGGACGAACCAACGGGACTCGGACGAACTGAGTTGCTCGAACAAATCGGGGCTTGGACGGACCAAGGATACTCGACACTCAAAGTGGAGAAGAAGAAATTCTGATTTCTTTGATTCAATAAGGTTCAAAAGTTGCTTACAAAGGGTACTTAGCATCCTTAAATAGAAAAACAACAACTAGATAATTGAAAGCAAGTCTACATGTAACACTCTAGCATTTAATAGGGTAGGTGGCTGTTTCTAGCTGTTGGAGAAGGTTGCTTGCTGCATAAGAAGCTTCCTTTTGAGGCTGGCGTGACCTAGAAGGTGTCTCAACTTCGCACACGAGCATATAACGAGCCGTGGCGGATTTGACCGAGGACGAGCACACACGTTCGAGCATGAGTTCGGACACGACACAGGATACGAAGGCATTAAGTTGTTGTCGAAGTGCTCGTGTCTTGGATCGAGTGATCGGAGGATCCATGCGAACGAGACGTGTGGTCTCAATCCTTGGATCTTCAAGTTCCGGCTCCATTCCCGCTCCGAGCTCCGGTTCCGCTCCTTGCTCCGCATCTCCAAGCTCCGTATCTACAAGCTTCGCATCTCCAAGCTCCGTGTCATTGGTGATGTCCTCATCATTTCCTCCCTCTTGAGAAGATTTTGCCCTCAAAATGTTTGTACCTGCATCGAAAGGAAGTAGATCAGCCACATTAAAGGAATCGGAAACATTAAACTCATTAGGTAACTCAAGACGATAGGCGTTATCGTTAATTCGCTCTATGACTCGAAATGGCCCATCGCCTCTTGGTGATAGTTTGGACTTGCGTTTATCTGAGAAACGCTCAGGTCGAAAGTGCAGCCAAACCCAATCACCCTCCTCAAATGTTACCGTCTTGCGACCTTTGTTGGTGTGTCGTGAGTAAGATTCGATTCGCTTTGCGATATTGTCTCTGACCTTCTGGTGTAGTTGCTTAACGAACTCGACCTTTTTTACCCCGTCGAGATTAAGAATCTCGTGATCGGGTAAGGCAATGAGATCAAGAGGTGTAATCGGATTGAAGCCGTACACGATCGGTTATAAGCGAACTCTATGTGAGGTATGCACTCAACCCAATTCCCTAGGGTCTTTCCAATGGTAGCTCGTAGAAGAGTAGACAATGTTCGATTAACTACCTCAGTTTGTCCATCCGTTTGCGGATGACAAGTCGTCGAAAAGACGAGTTTCGTGCCAATCTTTTTCCAAAGTGTCCGCCAAAAATGGCTGAGGAATTTCGAATCCCGATCCGACACTATCGTCCTCGGTAGGCCGTGAAGACGGACTATCTCTCGAAAGAATAGATTGGCGATGTTTTTAGCATCGTCCTCTTGGCACATGGCACGAAATGAGCCATCTTTGAAAACCGATCAACAACGACAAAGATAGAATCCTTGTGTTGGATCTTGGGTAGTCCAAGGACGAAGTCCATGGATATGTCGACCCAAGGCTGCGTCGGGATCGGTAGTGGCATGTACAGTCCGTGAGGCTGCACCTTCGATTTTGCTCGATGGCATTCGACGCATTTGGCGCAAAACCTCCGTACATCTCGCTTAAGATGTGGCCAAAAGAAATGTTCTTGAACAGCAGCCAACGTCTTGTCTACTCCGAAGTGACCAGCGAAAGCTCCTCCATGAGCTTCTCGGAGTATGACATCCCGAAAAGATCCTTGAGGGATACATAGACGTCTATCTCGGAAAAGATACCCATCGTGCAAGTAATAGGAACCGAATCCACCTTTCTTACATTCTTCTACGAGGGTTCCGAAGTCACGGTCGTCCTCATACCGTGCTTTCACGTGCTCAAAGCCGAACAATCTCGTCTCCATGACCGAGATCAATGTGTGTCGGCGAGACAAAGCATCGGCCACGACATTCTCCTTTCCATTCTTGTACTTGATAACGTACGGGAATGTCTCAATAAACTCTAACCACTTAGCGTGCCGACGCTTAAGAGTGGTTTGGCCCTTGAGATGCTTTAGCGTCTCATGATCCGAATGCATTACGAATTCCTTGGCCAACAAGTAATGTTGCCAAGTCTCTAGAGCTCGTACAAGTGCATATAGCTCCTTGTCATAGGTCGGGTAATTGAGCGCAGCCCCGCTTAGCTTTTCACTAAAGAAAGCTACGGGTTTCTTTTCTTGCATAAGGACGGCTCCTATGCCAATCCCGGATGCGTCGCACTCGACCTCAAATGTCTTGTCAAAGTTCGGGAGAACCAAGACGGGAGCATGTGTAAGGCTGTCCTTGAGCGCAGCAAAGGCGCGCTCTTGTGTATCTCCCCACTCGAAGGGTACGTCCTTCTTGATGACCGCAGTAAGGGGAGCGGCTATGCTACTAAAGTCCCGCACGAAACGACGGTAAAAGCTAGCTAAGCCGTGGAAACTACGCACGTGTCCAACAGTGGTAGGGGTCGGCCATTCCGTTATGGCTTTGATCTTTTCCTCATCGACCCTAAGCCCACTAGAACTAACCACGAAGCCTAGGAAGACAATCTTGTTGGTGCAAAACGAGCATTTCTTCAAATTGGCGTAAAGGCTCTCTTTTGGCAAAGTGGTTAGGACTCGTTCCGAGTGAGTCACGTGGTCCTCCTCGGTTCGACTGTACACGAGGATGTCGTCAAAGTACACGACCACGAATTTTCCAATGAAGGCTCTCAAAATGTGATTCATGAGCCTCATGAAGGTACTCAGGGCGTTAGTGAGCCCGAAAGGCATCACAAGCTACTCATAGAGTCCTTGTTTCGTCTTGACGGTGGTTTTCCATTCGTCGCCTTCTTTCATTCGGACTTGATGATAGCCACTTTTCAAGTCGATCTTTGAGAAGATCGTGGCTCCACTAAGCTCGTCAAGCATATCAGCCACGTCTCATCCTTCTTTGGTACTAGAAGTACGGAACAGCGCATGGACTCAAACTCTCCCTAATGTACCCCTTATCCATCAGCTCTCGAACCTGCTTCTCGAGCTCTTTTGTTTCCTCGGGATTCATACGGTAGGCTGGGCGGTTAGGTAGCGGCGCTCCGGGTACTAAATCGATTTGGTGCTCAATACCGCGGATAGGAGGGAGTCCGGCGGGGATATCCTCGGAAAAAACATCCCGGAACTGATCAAGAAGCCGTGATATGGCTGGATTCTCGTGAGAGGGATCAGTTCGGAGTGTGATTTGGTCTTTAAAGACCATCAAAATCACCGAAGGAGAGTCTTATCTCAACGCCTTCTCGACTTGACTCGTTCGTAGGTAGAAGTTTCCTTTCTTTACCTCAGTTTTTTAGCGAGTCGCATCTGCATCTCATGAACTTGAGATGGCATGAGGGGTGCCAACACAACCTTCTTCTTGTTGTGTATGAGTGAGTATTGGTTGGCCCGACCGTCGTGCTTAACCTCTCGATCGAATTGCCATGGCCGCCCTAGTAGCACATGTCCCGCTTGCATGGGAACGACGTCACACACGACCTCATCGTGGTATCGTCCTATGCTAAAGGGAATCTTGACCCGCTCATTGACCCTTATCTCTCCTTGGTTGTTCAACCATTGAAGCTTATAGGGGTGTGGGTGTTTTTCGGGCGTTAGACCGAGTTTTTTCACCATGTAGGCGCTCGCCACATTAGTACATGACCCGCTGTCTATGATCAGCCCGCAAACTTTTCCAAGGACAGTGCACCGAGTATGGAATATCGTCTCTCGCTGTGCAGTCTCGTCCGGATCAACCATAGCGCTAAGAACTCATCGGGTTACCAAGAGTTCGACGCTATCGGGATACTCGATTTCCTCTTCGAGATCTCCCGCGTCCTCTTCGTCTAACGACTCATATTCTCCCTTCTCTGTGATAACCATTACTCGGGAGTTAGGACAGTCACGAGCCATGTGTCCCCTACCTCGGCACTTATAGCATACTATCTCTCTAGCCCGAGTATCGCGAGGTGCGTCATGAGCGCTCTTAGGTTGTGACACTTCGGAAGACTTTCCTTTGTCTCGAAAGTCACGAATGCCTCGGCTCTCGGACATTTCTTTTCGGGGCGGGGCCGAAGGTTTAGGTGAGGGGGAGGACGGGCTAGGCGTAGGCTTGAGTTTGCTAAGCCGTGTTTGCTTACGCAAATTCTGTTTTTCTACTTGCACGGCAAGGTGTAGCAACTCATGAAGGTCGCGGTAAGGATGGCGCTCGACATTCCGAGCAATGCGCTCGTTAAGTCCGTCGAGAAACTGGGCCATCACCGCTTCCTCATCCTCTTCTAGTTCCAACCAACTCCTTAGGTGCTCGAATTCCTCAAAGAATTCCTCTACCGACTTAGCACCTTGCGCTATTCGCCTATATCGGCGTTGGAGTTCTCGGTGGAAGTGAGGGGGAACATAACGCTTACGCATGAGGGCTTTCATTTCTGGCCACGTTCCGATCGGCTCTATGTGAGCGTCTCTCACTAACCTCACAATCCCACCATGCTAACACACTCTCGGCTAGTTGAGCAGCCGCGTATTGGACCTTCTGACGGTCCGAATAGGAGTAACATTCGAAAATGTTATCCATGCGACGCTCCCAATCTAAGTAGGTCTCGGGATCGACTTTTCCTATGAACAAAGGAGGCTTGAGCTTGAGATCAGCCCCTTGTCCCCTAGGTTGCCGGTATTCACGTTCTTCTTCTTCCTCGGCAACATCGGCCCACCTATGTGGTCTAGCCCTAGGGCGAGGGTTATCCCTACGCCTTGGTGCATCACTAGAGTCCAACCCAACATGAATTCTCTCACGTGCTCTATGGGGTCTAAGCGGTGGATCGTCGTATTCCGACTCCTCGTCGAATACTCGAGCCCGCGGCCTATAGCCTCTTCGCCTCGGAGGGTGATCCCGATGGGGAATCTCCTCAACTATCCTCTCTCTCGGCCTAGGGGCTCTACGTCTATGGTTCCTTTCGACGTCGGTCGTCTCCACAACGGCTCTCGGTCTACGTTGCTATCCTATGTCGCTCTCATCACCGCTTAACGACTCGGGGGTGTGAGCTCTATGGGGTCTAGGACGATCTAGGGGTTCTCTACGGTTGGGTTCAGGTTGTGCAGGGGGCCTATTCTCCTCTAGACGTGCTAATCTGTCCATGATATGCTGTATCGATCTAAATAGAGCACCGTTACTAGACTCTATGTTGGCTCCCTCGGTAGAAACCTCGTGCGCACTCATTTCGCTCAACTCTCTTGCAAACAGCAACCAACACGCAACGTGCAACAATCACTTGTACTACAGATCCTAAACGTACCAAGAATAAAATATACGTGCAGCTCTAACTCAAACACGATCAGACAACACGAAACGTGCAATGTCACTCAACAAGATCAGGGTTCGAGCAATCGTTCAAGCAAACGAACGTGCGAAACTATCCTAATACGAACAGAACTAAATAGTTTTGTACTCAAGGCTATCAATCACACAAATAGACAGCAATATACGAGCAGTGCCGACGTGCTTTGAACAGGGATTTACTCACAACAATCAAACGCTCGGAAGCAACCACCTTGCGATGGTGCACGCGACCGTTAAATCAAACAACACCCAATCTAGTTGAGTTCCGAAAGGTTTAAGTCCGTTTTTTGGGCAAGGAACACAAATAAATGTAGACGTGCAAGGGCGGAATAGAATCTGAAACGAAACAGAGTCCAAAATCGCTAATCTCACCGAGAGCTTTCCAAGGCCGACGTTGGAGGCGTTGTGCAGCAGCGTTCGTGTGATCTTCGGGGGAGTTTCGAACTACCAAAACAACACGTAATCAGCCCTTAAAGAGTTCAAAACGTTGCTGTGCAATCTGGTACAGAAATCGCAGATGGAAGTTGAAGGGTTTGAATGAAATCGATTAACAACGAAAGTGATAGAGAAGGAACGATCTCACCCGGGATTTCGAGCGTCCGTTGGAGCGAACAGCTCTGATACCAAAATGATATACGCCCTAGGAGTGTGAGACTCGTGGCGATCGAGATAGAGCATCAACGACGGGAGATCACTGGCCGAAGGGGCACTCGAACTCGCCCGAAGTTGTAACGGCGGAGGGGAATGAAGGAGTGTGTTCGGAATCAATCACTCGCCCGGAGGCACTCGAACTTGATCCGAAACAGCAGAGATGGAGGCGTGAAAGGGGATAGAAGACTATGGACTAACCAATCGGTCGGGTTCCCAAGTCATGTCCGAGACCCCTTGGCTTCTCCATAACACCTTCACCAATAGCACCTCCTTCGTCCTCAGCTTCTTAACCTTTTGGTCCATTATCTGTAGCGGTTCGTCCTGAAAGCGAGTAGCATTCGTGAACTCTAACTCCTGAGGCTGTAGCACATGGGAAGGGTCTGCTACGTATCTCCGTAGCATCGACACATGGAACACATCGTGGATGTTGCCCAGCTCTAAAGGCAATCGATTCGATATGCTACTGCGCCTACCTTCCCAATCACCGGATAGGGTCCGATATATCGCGGTTTCAGCTTGCCGCCATGTCCAAACCTAGCGTGTCCTCGCATGGCCTGAACTCGGAGGAATGCTTGATCTCCAACTTCAAGGGTGAAGTCCCGTCTCTTTGGTCGGCATATGATTTTTGTCGATCCTACGCTGTTTTCAGGTTGACTCGAATCTTTCGAACCGCTTCTGTAGTCTCTTTCACAATCTCAGGCCCGAATTTCCGTCTCTCCCCAATCTCTGTCCAACATAAAGGTGTTTTGCACGGTCTCCCATATAACGCCTCGTACGGTGGTATTCCGATACTCGCATGGTGACTGTTGTTGTACGCAAACTAGCACAACGTCATGTACTGATCCCAAGTAGCTCCCCATTCTAATACACATGCGCGAAGCATATCCTCCAAAGTCTGTATCATCCGTTCCGACTGTCCATCTGTCTGGGGATGATATGCCGTACTCATCTTCAGCTTTGTCCCCAACGCGTCTTGTATTGCCTTCCATAGACGTGACGCAAATCGAGCATCTCGGTCCGAGATGATCTCACTCGGCACACCATGTAGTCTCACAATCTCGTCAATGTAGATCTGTGCCAACCGCTCGATCGGATACTCCTGGCGTATAGGGAGAAAGTGAGCTGATTTGGTTAGTCGGTCCACGACTACCCAAATAGCGTTCTTCTTCCTCGGTGTAAGTGGTAATCCGACTACAAAGTCCATGGCGATCAAATCCCACTTCCATTGCGGTATCTCCAAAGGCTGCAATTTTCCTCCTGGCATCTATCGTTCTGCTTTCACATGTTGGCAAGTGAGACATCTGGCTACAGAATTGGCAACGTCTCTCTTAATCCTTGGCCACGTGTACCATCGGCGTAGACCCTGATACATCTTACTCGCCCCTGGATGTATCGCTAGTCTCGTCTGATGTGCCTCAACTAATATCTCTTGTCTCAACGCGGGATCATCTGGCACACATAGCCGGTTTCCCGAACGCAATGCTCCTTTCTCATCAATGCGGTAGCCCTTAGGACTATATTCCTCAATTCGATCTCGGTACCGTAATAGTAAGGGGTCACTGGGTTGTCCCATGATTACTCGTTCCACCAGTGTCAGAGTGGGTTCCTCCCGCTCCAACGTCAAATGCCCCAACATTGCAGTCAACTCTGCGGCGTTGCTGCGAGATGAAGTCACTGTACGGATAGCAGCCAAGATCCATTTCCGGCTGAGTGCATCTGCTACCACGTTAGCCTTACCAGGATGGTAGGCTATCTCCAGGTCATAGTCTGCAATCAACTCTAACCATCGCCGTTGCCTTAGATTTAGATCCTTCTGGGATATCACGTAGGTCAAGCTCTTGTGATCCGTGTTGAGCTTAACCTTCTCACCATACAGATATGACCTCCAAATCTTTAGTGCATGAACTACCACTGCTAGTTCCATATCGTGCGTTCGATAGTTTTCCTGATGTTTCTTCAGTTGCCTCGATGCATAGGCGATCATGTGTCCCTCCTGCATCAACACACAACCGAGTCCCTGCTTGGATGCATCGGTATAAACTTCGTATAGTACGCCCGGTCGTGGTAATGCTAGGATAGGTGCTGAGGTCAAGCGCTGTTTCAATTCTCGGAAACTAGCATCGCATTCAGTAGTCCACTCAAACTTGACGTTCTTCCCTGTCAACTTCGTCATAGGTCGGGCTATCTTGGCAAAACCCTCCACAAATCTTCGGTAATAACCTGCAAGCCCAAGAAAACTCCTAACTTTCGTAGTAGAAGTCGGGGGTTTCCAATCCATAACTGCCTCGATTTTTGCCGAGTCCACCTGGATTCTTTGGGCTGATACAACATGACCCCAGAAACCAATCTCCTGTAACCAGAAACTGCATTTGCTGAACTTTGCGTACAGACGGTGCGCTCTCAGTTTATACAAAATCTTCCTCAAATGCTCCTCGTGTGTGTGTTGGTCCGACGAATAGATGATAAGGTCATCGATGAAGATGATGACGAACTCGTCTAGATATTCCATAAACACGCGGTTCATCAACTGCATGAAGACCGCTGGTGCGTTCGTGAGTCCGAAGGGCATGACTACGAACTCGAAATGTCCATATCGGGTTCGAAATGCCGTTTTCTGTATGTCCTCCTCCTTGACCCGAATCTGGTGATATCCCGATCGTAAGTCGATCTTTGAGAACCACTTTGCCCCCTTGCAGTTGATCCAATAGCTCATCAATCCTCGGTAGTGGATACTGATTCTTGATTGTCACTTGGTTGAGTCCGCGGTAATCAATACACAGACGCATACTCCCGTCTTTCTTTTTCACAAAGAGTACCGGTGCTCCCCACGGTGAAACGCTCGGGCGTATAAACCCGTTCTCCACCAGCTCGTTCAGTTGCTTTTTCAGCTCCGCCATTTCTGTCGGTGCCATCCGGTACAGAGTCTTAGTGATTGGCTATGTGCCCTGTAGTTCATCAATGCTGAAATCCACCTCCCTCTTTCGCGATATTCCCGGTAATTCATCCGGAAATACATCTGGAAATTCCCGAGCAACAGGTGTGTCCTCCAATCTCTTCTCTGGTTCCTTAGTAGCCATGATAACCACTAAGAACGCATCGTTCCCCTTCCTATCATCATTTCGGCTTTCAACGCCGAGATAATCGGGTCCGTCGATGGTGCTCCTCTTCCTTTAAATTCAAAACCTCCGGACTCTTCTTGAAACCAGATCGTCCTCTGAGGGCAGTCGATATAAGCCTGGTATTTCGTCAACCAATCCATGCCCAGAATGAGGTCATAGACTCCTATGGGTACCACAATAAGATCTGATGTCATTTGTCGGCCGCATATGTCAAGGGGTATGCCATGCAGAATCCCCTGAACTGTAAGGGTTTCCCCTGCCAGTGTACGCACTGTAAAGTTACTCATCGGATCGACCTTTCCTGTACCGATTCTCTCCACTATATCCGTGCTCACAAAACTGTGAGTCGCCCCAGTGTCAAACAATGTGTAACAGGACACCCCATATAAGTGAAGGGTACCTGCGATGGTTCTTTGTTACCTTCATACTTTAACGGACAATGGCTACCCAGAATCAATAAATATACCATGCTAGTAGAGGTAGAAGAATACCTGCAATCGCATCTGCTTCGACTCCGTCGATGTGAACCTCCTCTTCTTGGAGCTCCTGCTCTGCTTCTAGGGCATAAACCCTCGAGGCCACTCCAGCTCCAACCGCAGATCTCGGTGGTATAGCCGCTTGCGCTTGCGGCTTTGCGGGTCTCACTGTACAATATGTCGCATAGTGTCCTAGCTGCTGGCACCGATAGCAGACAGGTGGCCCTCTCCGACGTGGCGGAGGTAATGCCTGGGTGACTAGCGCCTTACCCTTGTTTTGCACTCGGCTGCTCTGGCCAGTCTGACCAGTCTTCCCCGACGGACGCGTATAGGGATGGCGTCTAGGAGGACTTTGGTCACGGGCTCTGTTGGCTCTCTCCTCCTTTTTTGCTTCCTCCGCTTTCTCCATCTGGTCAATGCAATGGCTCAGAGTTCGGAATTCGTGGAGCGTGACTCTCCAGCGAAGTGAGGATCGTAGTCCCACAACGAACTTAGTGATCTTCTGGCTCTCTAGGGGCACCAGATGCGCCGAATGCTTAAGCATGCGTACGAATTCAGCTTCGTACTCCCTCACAGTCATGTTCCCTTGCTGCAGGTTCAGGAACTCGGAGAGGCGGCGTTCTTGATTCTGTCGGCGGTAGTACTTCCTCTCAAATTCCTCCTTGAATTCCTCCTAGGTGAAACGATGTACGTCCGGCATCTCCTATACCACCTTTTCCCACCAATGTCGAGCTTGCCCGGACAAGTGATGGCTCGCTAGTAGCGCTCGATAACGTAGGGGACACTGAACATATTCCAGGTCTCGTGTGATGCACATCATCCATTCTTCTACAGCCTCGGGATCCAGCGATCCTCCAAACCTTGGAGTGTGCATGGCCTGTAATTCCCGAACAATAGGTAGGTAGTCCCCTGGCACTGTCGGTGCAGGTGGCGGCGGAGGCAGGTCCTTCCCCTAGGTTACGGACCTCGCGCTGGGGGTGGAGGTGGGAGATGTGCCATCAAGGTTTGTATCATGGTCTCCTGGAATGCACGGAATTCATTTCGTATCTCCTCCTGGAATTCCCTAAATTCCGCAGCTTGGGGAACATGGTTGGGGACATTGTTGTCTCCCTTCGTAGACTGAGCACGTCGTGGCGCCATTTCACTGCACCACGGTTAAGGTAGCATTAGCGGTGACCTCAGACAACACATCGTATGTACGGTTCTTTGCAAAAATTATCTTTGGACATGGTTTTCGAAAACATTTTCATTTTAAAAATCTTAAGGTAGTGAGGCATTCTTTCCCCTGGAAGGAACGTTGCTCTGATACCAACAGTTGTGAAACTCGTATCCCGATTCCCGTTACATGATGTGCCACATGGACGAAAAACAAATAAAATAATACAAACCTAAAATACGGGAATTTTAAAACTTTTTAATATCACACACGTAGCGGAATTAAACAGCATTCAAGTCTTAAAACACTACTGTCCGAATTGAAAAGGTACAACCATACAAACATAGAGATCGACTCCCATAGTTCAAATCTTACAAATAAGGAAAACCACGTACACGATGTTGTCTCTTCGAAGTCTTTGTCACCCCAAATGTGCTACTCGTGCTCCTCGTGATCTGAAAAAGGTGAAACCACGAGGGCTAAGCACAACTGCTTAGTGAATGATCCGGGTTGGATCCGGTAAACTCGTTCCCAGCGAGAACGGTATTAAAACGATAAAACATAAAATATAATTATTCAATATTAGACATAAATTTATATCATATAAACACATCATCGTATCAATTCCCGTATGGCTTCACACCATCGGGCTACCCGTAAACCCTAGTCACTTCTCATGACCAGGAGCGCCTCTCACGCCCGTCACATCTCATGACGTTGGCCGTCGCATCTCACGACTTTTGGGATATCTACGGTGTGACACCCGTAACCCGTCTCCCGCTCACGAGTTGTGTCACATGGACGCTCAAACATATAATAAAATAGCGGGAATTTAAAAACATTTTATTTTATTACACACGCAGCGGAAAAACAAGTATATGTTTACAAACCCACGTATAGTAGTATACACACCAACATAAGGACGGTAACTATAATATAATACAGGATCAAGTCACCGCCCGTACAAACCAACATAAGTCCAAAGAAAGAAAAGTACATGATCCAGATATCTCCTTACGCGTCACCAGTACCCTCGTCCTGCTGCTGCCAATACTGCTCCGTGCCTGAAACGTTGCATAACAACGTCCATAAGCTACGTGCTTAGTGAGTACTTCGGGTTAGACCCGAAGATCATACTCAAATTGCAAATGGCCAAACACAATCAATATTATACACACACTAGATATAAGTGTATACATATATACACACTTCATGCCATGAAACACAATTCAGTCAATCGCACAAGTAATTCACTTATCACACACACTCAGTCCGCATAATGTATCATCGGACATAACTGTCAAATCATCTCTATGTGCATCGCACACATAGGACACCACACCGGATCTGGTCTCACCAGTCCAGGACATATGTACACAAGTCATAGCTCGACCCATCGGGTCTCTCAGTAATAACCGTACCGTCAAATCATCTCCACGTGTGCAACACGTGGGTAAGGACGCTCCATGTGCAACGCACATCCCCCGCTCTCCTCGGCAATCGCCGGAACAATAAAACACGCCATCCAAATCCCTACTCCATAAAACATAATACATCAACCATCCCCTCTGACATCGATGTCACCTCTCGATGCCAGAGCGCCAGGTGCCTCCTCCAGGCCACCACCGACTATGTCGAGCGAAGTCAGTACACAACTGACAACCTCTCGCCGGCCGTCCGCCACGGAGAAACTCATTGAACCTAAGCTCAGGTCTTTCTGAGTTCCTTCGCATAACCTCGTCGGGAGAATCGCTCAATCCCGAGTCACGGGTAAATGTATTGCCAGTCTCTGCCGGGAGAATCACTCAATCCCGATCCCGTTCCATAGCTAGTGGAACGTTGGCACGGCTACAGTGTAACCGTAGGATTTCCTCAACCCCGTGATAGCCGAATCACTCAAGACTATCACGTGTATCATCGGCTCCAAGCTCTGCCCGTGGGCAATCAATCACAATCATGCCTCCTCAATATGAAACCCGACCCGGGTCAAAGATCATAAAGAGGAGATCCCAACAATGCAACCATCGGGATATCACCTCAAACCCGCTACAATCACACGCTCGACCATATCCCGGCCCTCCGTTATAAAGTCTCACGCCATGCCAACTACCCGATTCCCCAATCACATGCATTCATATATTATTCAACTTTAATCGGATATACACCCATC
>NW_010968113.1:615444-618112 GCF_000463585.1 Tarenaya hassleriana | reverse complement strand
AGCTCGTTCCGAAGGTTTTACTTACCGTAAGTCGGTTTCATTCAAGTTTCATGTGGTTCGGTTGGGAAACGGGTTTAGGTAGGTCACGTATAGAGGTCGGTTGCATCGGATTCCGTTCGGTCCGGAAGAACGAACCAAAACGGGGAGAAAGGGGTCCAGAACGGACGGTCTACCCGTCTGGAACGGACGGTCTGGTGGCTTGGTCCCTTCGGTCTGGCCGAAACTGGAACGGACGTTCCGCGAAAGGTGGAACGGACGTTCTAGGTCAGAACAGACGGTCCAGGCTCAGAACGGACGGTCTGGACTCGTCTTCTTCCCCCGAAACCCTGCAAACCCTAGAACGAACGGTCCATGCCTGGACCGTTCGGTCTAGGCACACCAGGAACTTCGGGTTCCCAATTTTCGCACCAAACTCAACAAGTTATACATAAAAATGATCCCTAGAACATCAGGAATCTAAATCTAATACCAATTTCGTGCAATTTCCACTCAAAGCAATCAAATCTCCATTTTCAATTTGATTATCATTTTCGGGCATAATCCGAAACACTCACTTAGCTCAAATTCGAGCTCGGGGTTTCGTTGGGGATGCTCTGTAGGGTTGATTGCTGTGTTTATTTGTTGATTTCGATCGAAATCGGGACTCCAATCGAAGGTTGAAGTTTCGGACTTTTGAGAAGTTTGTGGGGGAGTGAGAGGGCGAAGTGAGAGGCGAAGAACCGTGAAATGGGCGCACCCAGGGCAGTTCTCGCGTCCCAGAAGAAGCAGGAGGTGGCACACACCGGAGGGAGGCCGAAATTGCGGCGGTGACTCAGCAGAAAGGAAGAGGCGGCGCGTTGGCCAAGACCGCCGGAACGGACGGTCTGCACAAGCGGAACGGACGTTCCGCTTGGCCTGGAACGGACGGTCTGCTTGTCAGACCGGACGTTCTGGCCCGTTTTCGTCCGTTTTTCTCGCTCGTTTCGGTCCAATCCTTCGGGTCAACTTGGTTAGGGTCCAATTCAATATTTTAGGGACATTTTTATGGCTCATATCTAATTTCCTAAAATTCGGTTTGAAAGTCGAATTTACGAGTTATTACATTCTACCCCCTTAAAATGAATTCGTCCCGAATTCTAATAAGGGAGTTGAGAGAAGATACATACCGAAGAGATGTGGGTAATGGTCGCGTATCTCTTGTTCCGGCTCCCATGTCATGTCCGAGACTCCTTGGCTGCTCCAAATGACTTT
The DNA here is from genome assembly GCF_000463585.1 of Tarenaya hassleriana. NCBI lineage: Eukaryota > Viridiplantae > Streptophyta > Magnoliopsida > Brassicales > Cleomaceae > Tarenaya > Tarenaya hassleriana. Next base: position 616,882 of record NW_010968113.1, on the reverse strand, counting down.
GACCAAAGGAATTTCCTTGTTCCGCAATCTCTTGATTTTCCGATCAACGATCTGAAGTGGTTGATCGCGGATTCTGACATCACTGGTAAGCTCAATCTCCTGTGGCTGCAATATATGCGAAGGATCCGCGATGTACTTCCGCAACATAGATACATGGAATACATCGTGGATGCGACCGAGCTCTGGAGGTAGGTCCAACCGGTACGCTACAGCCCCGACCTTCGCAATCACAGGGTACGGCCCAATGTAACGCGGCTTGAGTTTCCCCGTCTTTCCAAATCGCGTATACCCTCTAATCGCCTGTACTCGGAGAAATACAAGATCGCCCACCTCAACTGTAAAGTCTCTTCTTCTCCGGTCCGCATAAGACTTCTGGCGATCCTGTGCGACCTTCAGATTGACCTTGATCTTGCGGATAACCTCTGTCGTTTCTTCCACAATCTCAGGTCCAAAGATGCGTCGCTCTCCGATCTCCGTCCAACACAAAGGCGTCTTACAAGGTCGTCCGTATAAAGCCTCGTAAGGTGGCATACCTATGCTGGCGTGGTAGCTGTTGTTGTACGCAAATTCGCACAACGTCAGGTACCTATCCTAAGGAACTCCCCATTGCAGAATACACGCTCTCAACATGTCCTCGAGCGTCTGAATGGTTCGCTCCGATTGCCCGTCTGTCTGAGGATGATAACCAGTATTCATCCTCAGCTGAGTTCCCATCGCGCTCTGTAGGGCACCCCATAGTCGCGCGGTAAACCGGGGGTCACGATCTGAAACGATATCACTCAGAACCCCATGCAAGCGGACAATCTCATCAATATAAATATGTGCCAGCTTCTCCACTGTATACTCCTGTCGAATCGGAATGAAATGTGCGGACTTCGTCAATCGATCGACGACCACCCAAATAGCATTCTTCTTCGCTGGGGTCGTCGGTAATCAAACCACAAAATCCATCGCAATCGAGTCCCACTTCCATTCCGGAATCTCCAATGGCTGTAACTTCCCACTGGGCATCTGACAGATCAAGCAATGGGCTACAAACTCTGCAACGCCCCTCTTGATCCCTGGCCATGTGTACCACTGTCTCAAACCCTGGTACATCTTGCGGGCTCCCGGATGTATGGCCAATCGAGACTGATGTGCCTCTCGCAAAATGTCCTGTCTCAGCTCAAGGTCTGCTGGTACACAAAGTCGCTGATGGAGCCTCAATGCATGCTCCTCATCCATCTGATATCCCTTCTCACCATATCTGCTAATCTCCTCAATAATCTTCTGCAAATCCGGATCATGACTATGTCCCTCTATCACACGTCTCCTCAAACTCAAATCATGATCCTCCTCGAAACAGTATTGGAAACGCCTCATCTCCCTTCCGAATCATTCGGCTGGCTCGAAATGCTGATATGATCGGGAAAGGATTCCGTGCTCTGTCTCCCATAAA
>NW_010968113.1:612801-614435 GCF_000463585.1 Tarenaya hassleriana | reverse complement strand
CTCGCAGTAGGATAATATGAGCGACACATCCTTTCTTATCACAAAATTGATTGCAAGTCTCTGATTTTTCAGCTCCACATTGTCCAATAACTTAGTCATTACTTCACCACTCAACTCAAATCTGGTTTATATTTTTTTTTTTGAAAATCAAATGAAAACACATGCGAGATTAATTGGGATCTTTCAAATTTTAAATCTAATAACATCATTCAGCAGATCATTAGAGCATAATGCTTGATCAGTTAAGTCAGAAATACCTCACTTTCCATCGAACACTTCACTGACTTTTCTCGCCCTGAACTTCTAGGACGTTGAAACCGAGCATGCAAGTTTCACCATTTAAGTCCAGACTATCTCACTGAGATATACTCTTGTAATGTTTCAAATTACAGCGGAGTATGATGCATGAATATCATCTGTCCTTAGACCATCGTATAGACTGCATGTGGTTCAACTTAGACCCGAGTGATTCAATTTTCCAATCTACTCATATCAACTTTTCTTCCTTTCCTTTTTCTTTCTTTTTCTTTTTCCTTTTTCATCACTCTTTTTTTTTCTTTTTCTTTTCCTTCTTTTCCTTCTTTTTTTTTGTCATTCAGGAGTATTAAGTCAACAGAGGAGTATCAGAGGATGCCCATGTCATTTTTTTTTGAAGTATACTTGGCATACCTGTCAAGTATCACTGACTCTCCTTCACAATCATTGAACCAAATCACTTTCGAATAGACACCATTAGAGATAAAATCAGATTTCTCCTAAACCAAAAGATTTTTTTTTAAAAAAAAACACACAAACTCATTCATATCAAGTAGTTTCGTAAAGATATCAGCTAATTGGCGTTCAATGAGTGCATACTCAATCAAAAGACTGCTCTAATTTGCTCTTTGAGAAAGTGGTACCGAATTAATACCTTCCATTTGAGTGTACCCTTGAACCACTAACCTTGGTTTGTTGCGACTGACTCTTTCATCTTCATACATTATCTTGAGGTAGTACTCATCATTCGAATCCTCGTGCATCTTAATAGATTCATCCTGCGAAATAAAGCACACAAACCTAGCCATATTTTGATAATTTAATCGAGGTTTGTCCCTTACCTGTCGTGGGTCATTCACACTTCCACTCACATCATTGGCTAGGTAGTTTCGACGAACAGGGGGCTCATGATCACTTTTCATATCCTCTTCTAGCACTTCAGAATTCTGAGATGAAGTGAGATGTACCTGGTCAAGATCTGAGTGATCACTGACTGGTTCTCGAAGTATATTAGATATCTCGTAAGCTTTCCCTTTACTTTGATGCCATAACTCTATCCTCGATTGTTCATCCCAAATATAACAGTTACTCGGTGTTTGCTTTCCTGTCAACACACACTTATTCAACGAGTTAGTGACTAAACATACATCTTTAGTGAAGTGTACCTCAAGTCCAGAGTCACAAAGTTGACTTATGCTAATGAGATTCGCCTTGAGTCCTTCAACCACATTCACATTAGTAAGGGTAGGCAGTGCAGATGAGTCCAGCATTCCTTTTCCAATGATTTTTCCTTTTCGTCCATCACCAAATATAACATTGTCACCCTTGTTGCTTTCTTCAAAAGTAGAAAGTCGACTCATGTCACCAGTCATGTGTTT
>NW_010968113.1:607100-612386 GCF_000463585.1 Tarenaya hassleriana | reverse complement strand
TGTGCTCACGATACTGCTTTCTCGGATGAAGATCAACCTTGATTCTTGGAGTATTTTTTACCGGAACAATATTCTCATCTCCAAGCTTTCCTCCAGAAACAAAGTTTCCTACTTTGTTAATACTTCCTCCAGTGTATCCTAGGCCAGCATGCCCAGAATAAGTTCGCCCAATTCTCAGTAGATGATCAAGCTTTTCTGTACCACTTCCGAGCATCCTTACTTTTTTCATAGTCTCATCCAACTGACTTTGTAGTAAGGTGATCTTTTCTTCTTTTTCTTTCAGCTGCTTCTTTAGATCAATGATAATTGAATCTTTCTCCTTTTGTTCTTTGATCAGCTGTTTCCTCAAGTCAGTGAGTGTTGACTCACTCTGTTTTTGTTCCTTGATCAACTTCATGTTGATATCGTAGAGCTTTGTCATCTCTTTGTACAGATCTTCTTCACTAACCTCCTCTTCTTTTTCTTCACGTTCTTCTATGTCACCAAAGAACGCAATAAAATTTGAGCGTTATTCTCCTTCATCTTCGTTAGATTCAGTTTCTAAATCTTTGTGAGTGAGTGACGATTTTCCTTTTCCAGCAGCACACTCATTCTTCATATGACCATATCCTTTGCACTCATAACATTGAAGATCCTTTAGATTCTTCAATATTGCTTCCCTCTTAGCAATGCTAGGACACTCAGCTTTCCAGTGACCAACTCCCTTGCATTCGAGACACTTTCTAGTGTTTCTTGGCTCAAGTTTTCCAGCGGTCACTGACTTTTTCTTGAAAAACCTGTTGAACTTTTTGACAATCATCGCCATGTCTTCCTCCAGTGATACTTGACTTGGATCCTCAGATGACCCTGGAATATGAAATGCCAACCCCTTGTTTGGAGTCGCCCCCTTTGGCTTTTCATATAGTTCCAGTTCTAACTCATGAGCAGCAAACGCACCAACTGTTTCTTTGAAACTAACAGTATCCACATCGTTTACCATAGTAAAAGCAGATTTATGAGACATAAACTTTTTTGGTAAACATACTAGGAGTTTTGCCATGAGTTGTTTGTCTCGATAGGTCTTTCCAAGGACCTCTGCTTCGTTTGCCAGTGCATTCAGCCTTCCACAGAATTCCTTGACACTCTCGTTTTCACCCATTTGAAGCATGTTGAATTGATGCTTGATTAGATCTCTCCTTGTGCGTTTGACACTTGAGGTTCCTTCATGAATTAATTCAAGTGAATCCCAGGCTTCTTTTGCTGACTTACACCCTTGGATCTGCTTGAATTCGTCTTTATCAACAGTGTTGAAGATGATGGTTATCGCCTTTGAATTCAATGACGATGCTCACTTCTCTTGCGTTGTCCATTTAGATCTGGGCTTCAGAATTTCCTCCCCATCAACCACGTGAGTTGGAGCACTCCATCCTTCTTCCACCGAACTCCAAGCATCTTCATCAATCCCTTTGATGAGATTCATTGCCTTAACTTTCCAGAAACTGTAATTCTCCGAATCGAGAATCGTGGACGTCCCAAGAGCGTGAAACCCTTTGATCGAGTCCATGTTGTGTCTTCCACACTTGCACCGATATGAGAGGACAAGTTCCTACGATCGGTGACCAGCTCTGATACCAATTGAAAAAGTTTGGACCCTCAAAGAGTAAAACGGAAAAACTAATCAGTTCTATTCACTTGAGAAAAAGTCAAGTACAACTCACTTTTTGTTAGAGCTACTCAACACCCAGATGAAACTCCCCCTGAGTTTCAACCCACTCTCACAATGAATTCTACCGATTAAAAACCTTACCAAACATTAACGCTCACCAAAGGAATAGAGATTTTTCCATTAGGTCTCCCCCTCAGATCCACGCCCAAACACTCACCAGAGGAAAGAGATTTGCCCAATCGGTCTCTTCCTCAGACACACACTCACTCAAAAGTGAGTTATCACTCACCAACAAAAAGACTCTCTTTTAGTAAAATATGCTTTGCTCTCCGTGAGAACTGATATGCACTTGCTATCTCCTTTATATAGGCTCCTCCAGTTCGCCTTAGATCTCCACGAATTGATTTGATAGACTCCTCTTTGATTTTCTTTGATTTCATCTTTATCTTCAAGATCTCATCTTTATCTCTTGTTTGACTCTATCTCTTCAGCCTTTGACCTTATCTCCAAGATCTTATCTTTATCTCAAATCTCCTCAAATCTTCTTGGCTTTGATTCTATCTTCATCTCTTCAAGTCAAATCCAAACTTCGTGGCTTAACTTCGTGGTTCTATATCTTCAGATTGTTTTTCCTAAAATCTCTCCAAGTGGTTGACATTGAGTTCATCTTAATCTCTTAGTCTTTGACTTTATCTCAAACTCGTCAGTTGTACCTCAGAATTGCGTGAGTTCTATCTCGCCGGATTCTTCTCCTGAAATCTCTCAAGTTTGTTGAACCTGCAATAACTACTTAACAACCAAAAAAACACATGTGCAAATAATTGCACTAACAAACTCAATCCATCTACAATGTCGAAGATTCAGATCCTTCTGTGATATCACATAGGTTAAGCTCTTGTGATCAGTGTTGAGCTTAACCTTCTCTCCATATAGATAGGATCTCCAAATCTTCAACGCATGTACCACTGCTGCCAGCTCCAAATCGTGCGTCGGATAATTCTCCTCATGTTTCCTCAGCTGTCGGGATGCGTATGCAATCACATGTCCTTCCTGCATAAACACGCAACCCAAGCCTTGCTTCGATGCATCGGTATACACCTCATGAAGTATACCTGGCTGTGGTAATGCCAAGATAGGTGCGGTCGTGAGTCGTCTCTTGAGCTCTACAAAGCTCACTTCGCACTCCGGTATCCAATCAAACCGCACATTCTTCCCTGTTAACTTCGTCATTGGTTTTGCCAACTTGGCAAAACCCTCGACAAATCTCCTGTAGTACCCGGCCAATCCCAAGAAACTGTGGATCTCTGTGGCATTGGTAGGCGTCTTCCACTCCATTACAGCCTCAATTTTTGCCGGATCCACTTGTACGCCCTGAGCCGAAATCACATGGCCCAGAAATCCAACTTCCTGCAACCAGAAAGCACACTTGCTGAACTTCGCATACAACTTCTGCTCCCTCAAACGCTGCAATACCAGACGCAAGTGTTGCTCATGGCTGCATCGATCCGGTGAGTAGATCAATATGTCATCAATGAAGATGATGACAAACTCGTCGAGGTAATCCATGAATACACGGTTCATCAACTGAATAAATACTGCAGGAGCGTTCGTCAGTCCAAAAGGCATAACGACAAACTCAAAATGTCCATACCGTGTACGGAAAGCCGTCTTCTGCACATCCCCGGCCTTCACACCAATCTGATGATATCCCGAGCGCAAATCTATCTTCGAGAACCACTGTGCACCCTGCAACTGATCAAGTAACTCATCAATCCTCGGCAGTGGATACCGATTCTTAATGGTTACCTGATTAAGTCCTCGATAGTCAATGCACAATCGCATGCTACCGTCCTTCTTCTTGACGAATAGCACGGGCGCTCCCCAAGGCGAAACACTCGGCTGAATGAATCCCTTCTCCATCAACTCATTCAACTGCTTCTTCAATTCTGCCATCTCTGTTGGAGCCATTCGGTACGGAGTCTTAGATACCGGTTCCGTACCTGGAATCACATCAATGCAAAAGTCCACCTCTCTCTCCGGTGGTAGCCCTGGCAATTCCTCCGGAAAGACGTCAGGAAAATCACGAACTACAGGCGTCTCATCCAACCTCATCTCCACCTCCTGGGTAGCTGTCACTACCACGAGGAATGCCTCATCTCCCTTCCGAATCATTCGGCTGGCTCGAAATGCTGATATGATCGGGAAAGGATTTCGTGCTCTGTCTCCCATAAACTCAAACTTCCCTGCCGCATCTGCAAACTGAATCACCCGCCTGCGGCAGTCAATGTGTGCCTGATGCACGGTCAGCCAATCCATTCCCAATATCAAATCATACCCCTGAATAGGTACTATAATCAGATCAGCTAAGAGATTTCTTCCACAGAGTATTAGAGGGATCCCGCGTAACACCCCGGTCACTGGCAGGATCTCTCCCGAAGGGGTATGCACTCTATATTTCTCAGCTGTATCCATATCCATCACATCCAAGCCCTCCGTTGTACTCAAACTTAGGAAGCTATGTGTAGCTCCCGTATCAAACAAAACGTGGCATGCAGTACCATGAAGATGTATGATACCTGTGATGGTAGCAGCGTCTAACTGCTCGGGGTCACCCTCGACGACAGCATCAATGGTGACTGTCTCCTGAGCAAAGTAAGCCCCGTCACCCAGGACTTCTTCCTCTGCAGCAAGTGCATATACCCGTGGTGCTACTCCTCCTCTACGTGGTGGCTGAGGGCGTGGAGGTCTGACTCCCTGCTGACTGGAAGCAGCTACGTCTCTGGTGCACTGGTTAGCGAAGTGGCCAGGTTGACCACAACGGTAACAAGTGTACCCAGTACGGCATGGTCCAACATGATCTCGCCCGCAGCGTGGGCAAGATCTGCGCGGTCCTGGCAGTGCTGGTGGCGGTAGTGCTGCCGGACGAAAAGCTGGCGCCTTCCCCTTATCACGGGGCTGCATCACCTGTCTGGAACTCGAGGGACGAGTGAATGTAACTCGTCTCATAGGACTCCTCTCTCGGTTCCTTGCCTCTTGCTGCTCCTCATACTCTGTCCTCTCCAGCTTTGTCAGCTGCGCAATGTACCTACTCAGCGTAGGGTACTCCTGGATCTCAATCCTCCTCCGCAGATATGGGCGTAATCCAGTCACGAACTTCTGGATCTTCAGCCTCTCGGTCGGCACCAGATGTGCCCCATATCGCAGCAAACGGGTGAACTCAGCCTCATACACAGCTAAAGTGCGATCACCCTGCTCCAGATGGAGGAACTCCACAATACGGTGGTCATGATCTCCCTTCAGACAATACTTGTCTTCAAAACGCGCCCGGAACTCCTCCCAAGTGAACTGATGTCCCAGTACTGCCTCACGAACCACTTCCTCCCACCACTGAAGAGCTTCTCCATACAAATGGTGACTCGCAATCTCTGCCCGATACAGCAGTGGGCATCTGACATAATCCAGATCCCTGGAGATGCGGATCAGCCAATCCTCCGCGATCTCAGGTCTCTGAGTACCCTCAAACCTCGGTGTCCCCATCATCCGAAGTTCCCGTATCAAGGGCAGGTAGTCCACCACAACAGGGGCTAGATGCCCTGGTGGTCCCGGTGGAGGTGGGGGTGGAATACCCTCTGGTCTAGCTC
>NW_010968113.1:605257-606022 GCF_000463585.1 Tarenaya hassleriana | reverse complement strand
CTCCAGGCCACCACCGACTATGTCGAGCGAAGTCAGTACACAACTGACAACCTCTCGCCGGCCGTCCGCCACGGAAAAGCTCATCAGACCCGAGCTCAGGTCTTTCAGAGTCTTTCCGCACAACCTCGTCGGGAGAATCGCTCAATCCCGAGTCACGGGTAAATGTATTGCCAGTCTCTGCCGGGAGAATCACTCAATCCGGATCCCGTTCCATAGCTAGTGGAACGTTGGCGCGGCTACAGTGTAACCGTAGGATTTCCTCAACCCCGTGATAGCCGAATCACTCAAGACTATCACGTGTATCATCGGCTCCAAGCTCTGCTTGTGGGCAATCAATCACAATCATGCCTCCTCAATATAAAACTCGACCCGGGTAAGAGATCATAAAGAGGAGATCCCAACAATGCAACCATCGGGATATCACCTCAAACCCGCTACAATCACACGCTCAACCATATCCCGGCCCTCCGGAATAAGGTCTCACGCCATGCCAACTACCCGATTCCCCAATCACATGCATTCATATATTATTATACTTTAATCGGATATACACCCGTCTTTACTTGACATTTTGGTTATCTCGTTCCTTTACATTCATTTTATTCTTTTTATCCTCCGCTGACCAAATTGGGTTCCGACCATTTCGGATTACCAATTCAGCTCGTTCCGAAGGTTTTACTTACCGTAAGTCGGTTTCATTCAAGTTTCATGAGGTTCGGGTAGGAAACGGGTCTAGGTAGGTCACGTATAGGGGTCGGTTGCATC
>NW_010968113.1:562220-605247 GCF_000463585.1 Tarenaya hassleriana | reverse complement strand
ACGGTCTACCCGTCTGGAACGGACGGTCTACCCGTCTGGAACGGACGGTCTACCCGTCTGGAACGGACGGTCTACCCGTCTGGAACAGACGGTCTGGTGGCTTGGTCCCTTCGGTCTGGCCGAAGCTGGAACGGATGTTCCGCGAAAGGTGGAACGGACGTTCTAGGTCAGAACGGACGGTCCAGGCCCAGAACGGATGGGCTGGACTCGTCTTCTTCCCCCGAAACCCTGCCACACCTATCCATGCCTGGACCGTTCGGTCTAGGCGCATCAGGAACTTCGGGTTCCCAATTTTCGCACCAAACTCAACAAGTTATACATAAAAATGATCCCTAGAACATCAGGAATCCAAATCTGACACCAATTTCGTGCAATTTCCACTCAAAGCAATCAAATCTCCATTTTCAATTTGATTATCATTTTCGGGCATAATCCGAAACACTCACTTAGCTCAAATTCGAGCTCGGGGTTTCGTTGGGGATGCTCTGTAGGGTTGATTGCTGTGTTTATTTGTTGATTTCGATCGAAATCGGGACTCCAATCGAAGGTTGAAGTTTCGGACTTTTGAGAGAGTTTGTGGGAGAGTGAGAGGGCGAAGTGAGAGGTGGAGAACTGTGAAATGGGCGGACCTAGGGCAGTTCTCGCGTCCCAGAAGAAGCAGGAGGTGGCACACGCCGGAGGGAGGCCAAAATTGCGGCGGGGACTCAGCAGAAAGGAAGAGGGGGGCAGCAGAAAGGAAGAGGCGGCGCGTGACCTGGCCAAGACCGCCGGAACGGACGGTCGGCACAAGCGGAACGGACGTTCCGCTTGGCCTGGAACGGACGGTCTGCTTGTCAGACCGGACGTTCTGGCCCATTTTCGTCTGTTTTTCTCGCTCATTTCGGTTCAATTCTTCGGGTCAACTTGGTTAGTGTCCAATTCAATATTTTAGGGACATTTTTATGGCTCATATCTGATTTCCTAAAATTCAGTTTGAAAGTCGAATTTACGGGTTATTACATACGGGTTCGTAACATGCGATCATATCGATCTATGGTTTGGTTTACTAGGTTTCATGCAGTGGAAGAAAGATCTAAACCTAGTCAAACGTCACACGCAACCAAACTTGCAAAACTCAAAAGATCGTGTATATCACCGAGGGAATCGTTACTTACCTCGTTCTCGATGAAACTTGAAGTTAATTTCGATCCGGTGCCTGTTCTAAATCACTTAGGACTGAAGTTACAGTCCCTCTACACGTATCCACACCGACGGGAAGGATTCCAAACGATTTGGAACGAATTTGCTAGGATTAGTGAAGAAAAGGGTAACTCAAGAGACGAGATCCAGTCCTGGGACAATAGAAATCGAAGAGAACAGGTTCTCTAGGGTTCTAGGATGTTTCTCTAAGTTTTAGGGTGGCCTTAATTAAGTTTGGACGAAATTCCAAAATTAAATAAGCTTAGAAAACCCTAAAATCGAATTTTAGAAAGTTTCCCAAATCCCGGTCCGCCGGACCACGATCTTGGTCCGGCGGACCAGGCTTAGTCTGAGGCTCGCGGACCGCCTGACCTGAAGGCTTGGTCCGGCGGACCACGCGTGGTCAGCTCCGGACCAAGACCCTTCTTGGTAAGCTCAGTCCGACGCGTCTTTTCTCAGTCCGCCTGACCTAGAGTCTGGTCCGAGGCTGACCAACTCTTGGTCAGCCGGACCAGACGTGGACAGATGACCGCGGACCGAGCTTCCGGACCTCCTGGACTGACCAAACTTGGTCCGGGGCTGACCAAACTTGGTCAGCTCCGGACCAACGCACTGAAAACTTCTTTTCGTGCTTGTTTCGGTCAAATCTCGTTTCCATTATTCGGATTCTTCACGTATAAGTCCATCCCTAGTGGTGTGTGACCCTGTAGGCCCATTCTAAGTGGTAGTGACTTTGGGAACCTTTTCCAAACCACAAGTCATGGTTAGCCTCTAGCAAGACGCCATGACCACCCACTTAGAATTGAGTTAGAGATGATCTAACCAAGGCATTAACAGCTCGAATTCTGATCCTTTCTCTCACGATATCATAAGTTCAACAAGGGCATGGTTTGAGCCACTCTTTAAGTTCAACTGCTTTCTCGTCTTGGCAAATTGACTAATAAAATAGATGCAACTTCATCTATAGCGTGGTCACGCATTTTCATAGTCAGACTTCCCACGAGAGGGCCCACCGATATCTCTCCTGTTAAGGAGGTGACAAATCCCATATTGCATGTCTACTATCTCCATATGATTCGTGAACGTATCTGATCAACGTCGTTATAATTATCTGGTTAAAGACGACGTTTGACGCAGTCAAGACACGCCAGTCCTCATATTAGATACTCTAGACATCTCAGGTATGAGGATCCAAGAACGAACCGTTGTATGAGATTCAAGTCATGACTCTGTCCATGTGACAATCTCATGTGGGTCATCTAGTCACTCGTTCACAACGAGTACCCATGATTGTGATCTGCATCCAATGCATTGATCACACCTCATGCTAGTCTTAATTCATCATTGTTCCCACAACGCTGACTGATTAGGGAGTTTAGAATAATTCTCTAATGATTCAAGGATGCTGAAATACAACAAACGTGCTAATCGTATAACGGGAAAAGTAATTCATTGATAAATCAATGAATCAATACAAAGTCAAATGTCATATCACGGATCATCCTAGAGCATTAAAACCAACAACGACAATCAAGTATGTATGGCTTCGCACCATAGAATAAGCTGTAAACCCTAGTCACATCGCATGACTAGGAGCGCCTCTCACGTCCGTCACATCTCATGACGTTGGCCGTCGCATCTCACGACCACAATGCGCCTCACGCGCATGTCACTTCTAGTGACGACCGATGTCGCTTCTCGTGACCCATCGGAAAATAAACCCAATCATCATACAACGATTCACTCGGTGTATGTCGCACATCTCACCACACATTCAATTTATTGATTTATTCCAATTCTTCCTTTTTACGTTTTGTCGTGTTCCGGCTCGTTTTTCACATAGTTTGATCAATTCCAAGGTTTATATTTCATCTCAGGGCCTTTTTGGCTCAATTTCATCACTTTTTAGTCTGGACCGGTCGATCCAGGCGTTCCCGGGGTCTGGACCGGTCGGTCCAGGCAATTTCGGGCATTTTCAGCATTTTCAAGGTCTAGACCGGTCGGTCCAGAGCCCAGAGACAGATCGCGATTTCACGATTTCGTCCCAGATTCCGGTCCGACTTCGTTGGCTCATAACTCACTCATTTCTTGTCCAAATTGAGCGTCGTTTGTTTCTAAATGTTCATTGAAATGTCCTCTTTTGATTCTAATCATCAATTTCTTCAATTATCACTCCTATTTTCTGGGTAATGACCCGAAAGTGTCGGACTTAGATCGGGTTTGCTTTTTTCTCTGAAATTTACAGTTTTTCTTTGATTTTCAAACTTTCATAACTTGCTCGTTTCTTCACCAAATCGAGTGTCGTTTATTTCTATGTGTTCATTGCAACTTCCACTTTCTAATCATGTCCGGTTTCATCGAATCAACACCATAACAACGATGAAAATGAGCTCACACATAGACAACTCGAACCACTCACCTTGCTCAGATTCGGATATGAGTTTTTGGTCGGATTCGTTGCCATTTTCCGGCGACTCCGACGATGGTGACCCTCCTAGACCTTCTGAGGCTAGTCCTCTTTGCTCCCACGAGCTCCTTTCCTCTTCTCTCCCTCTCTCTCTCCCTTCCTCTCCCTCTCTTTCTTCTTCTTCCCTTGGTTTTTCTTTCTGCAATTTCTCTGGCTCCAGATGATTCTTGGAGCAGGTTTGGATCCGTTTTTAGAGGGATCCAGAGGCTTATGGTCGAGTAGGGCTGCCTAGGGTGAATGATTGCAGCGTAGTGGAGGGGTAGGTCGACATCTTTGGGCAGGCGGGGTCCTTCTTCCGCCTTTAGCACGCGGCCAAAAAGGTAAGCTCGCCTGATATTTCTGCGCCTGGACCGGTCGGTCCAATGCCTGGACCGATCTGTCCAGACTTTTTTTTTTCGTTTTCTCGTCTTTTCTCGTCTCGTTCGCTCAGGATGGTTTCCGGACCTCTTTCCAACACTTTGTGGTCCATTTCTTAAGGTTTAGTACCCGTTTATATAATTGTTCTCCTCCGGAATTAATTAAATATTCCAAATTGGATTCGGGTTATTACAGGAACGAAAACCGAGGTGAACCCGGGATAGAAAGATTTCGACCAAGAGAGAGAAGAGGGAGAGTTCGAAATTCTCTTAAGTTTTCTTAACCTTAAATTATGTTTCCTAAACATAATTATAAAAGGAGTAGGGTTTCATTAAACCAAATGGGCCTAATGGGCCTTCACTTAACTATTAAGAGACAACAAGTGATGGAATTCCCTGGGATCTCTAGAGCGAATCCTATTCCTAAGAGATTGATTCTAGGGTTTGCGCAGCGGATATAAAACAAAAATTTGAAGAAACCCTAGAACCATGCATGCATGCTTACGTAGAAACGTTAGAACGCTTACCTCAATCGATCCGGGGCATGTATCAACTGAAGAATTCATTCGATCACCTTAGGCAGGAAGATTACCTCGCCCTCTACACGTATCCACACCTCGAGATGGATTCCAACGATTGGAACTTGTCTGCTAGGACCCGAATCAGCTATTCGGTATGATGCTTTGAGAAAAACGAGACTTACAACTCTTAGAACTCTTTGGATCTCACCAAAAGCTCTCAAAGTCTGCACCAAGACGGCTCAGAAAGTCACACATTTAATTAGGGTTTTAATCTCCTTCTTATAAGGTGATTTAACCCTAATTTCGGTGTAATTGTCGAAAAACCCGAAGCCTGGAATGGACGGTCTAGATTTGCACTCGGACCGTCCGTTCCACGTTGTAGAACGGACGGTCTGAAGCATAACGTGGACCGTCAGTTCTAGACTCCGGAACGGACGGACCACGCTTCTGGGCTGTCGGGTCTGGACCACCGGACCGTCCGGTCTGGACGTTCCGGTCCGTTCGGTCCGGACCCTTCCGACTCGGTTTTCCGTCGTTTTTCTCGTGCGTTTGTCCTTCCCTGCGTGTGTGACCCTGTAGGCTCATTCGATATAGCAGTATAACCCAAAATCTCTATTTCGGATATACAAGTCATAGGCGGTCTCTAGTAAGACACTATGACTACTTAACGCTCGTCTATAGTGCGGCCACACATTTCTACAGTCTCGCTCACACGAGGGACCCAGTGATATCTCTCTCTTTTACGAGAGGTACAAATCCAAACTTGACTAACTACAATCCAGTACATGATTCGTTTTGTACCTGATACACGCCTTTATAGTCCTCCTGTTACGCAGAACGTTTGGCGTATTCAAAGTACGCAACTCCTCATGTTGAATTCCGTAGATATCTCAGGTCTAAGGATCCAATCATGGAACCCTCATATGAGATTCAAATCATGATGCAAGTCCATGTGACAATCTCATGCGGGCCAATCTAGTATGTCGTTCTCCAACAAATACCTATGATTGTGATCGTATCCAATACCTATGATCATCGACATGATCATCAATCACACATCATACTAGTCTTAGTATATCATTATTCCCATAATGACATGTGACTAGGGAGTTTAGTATTGTTCAAAACAATACATGGATTTCATAACATATTCAAGCATGCACAATACGTAATGAATCAAGCACTCATCCATAAAACCATAGAAAGTGTCAATACATCAAATGTATCTAAATAAAGCTCACATAACAGTACATCATAGAGCACTAAACCAACAATCTCCCACTTGCTCTAATCATGGACTGCTAAACATCTAATGTCCATATCCCTAACATGACCCTCATTCTTCGACGAAGGGAGAAGCTTCGTCAACGGATCGGCAATGTTGTCATCTGTCGACACTCTGCAAATGTGCACGTCTCCTCTGTCTATGATCTCCCTGATAAGGTGAAATCGACTGAGTATGTGTTTGGATCATTGATGGGATCTGGGTTCTTTCGCTTGTGCGATCGCTCCATTGTTGTCACAATACAGAGAAATGGGGCTATCAGCACTAGGAATGACACCCAAGTCTCCAACAAACTTTCTGATCCAAACAGCTTCATTTGATGCGTCCGACGCTGCAATATATTCACTTTCTGCAGTAGAATCTGCAATGATCGCTTGCTTAGAACTGTTCCAGCTAATAGCGCCTCCGTTCAAGCAGAAAACATAGCCATACTGTGATCTGTAGTCATCCGGGTCTGATTGGAAACTAGCATCGGTGTAACCTCTTACAACGAGCTCATCTTCCGACCCACCGTATACCAAAAACACATCCTTAGTCCTTCTCAAGTACTTGAGGATGTTCTTGACGGCGATCCACTGCGACTCACTTGGAACTGACTGGTATCTACTCATAATGCTCAACGCATAGGATACATCCGGTCGAGTACAAAGCATGGCATACATGATCGATCCAATTGCCGAAGCATATGGAATACGATCCATGCGTTCTCGCTCATCAGGTGTCGTAGGACACTGACTCTTGCAGAGAACTGTGCCACTGCTCATCGGTAAGGTTCCTTTCTTGGAATCTTGCATCTTGAACCGTTTCAAGGCCTTATCGATATATGTACTCTGACACAATCCTAGAAGTCGCCTCGATCTATCTCTATAGATCTTAATGCCTAGAATATAGGCCGCTTCTCCTAAATCCTTCATAGAAAATTGCGTTCCTAGCCAAGACTTTATGTCTTGCAAAGTAGAAACGTCATTCCCTATTAGGAGAATGTCATCCACGTACAGCACTAGAAATACAACTGTGCTCCCACTAACCTTCTTGTAAACACATGGCTCATCTTCGTTCTTTGAGAAACCAAAACTTTTGATTGTCTCATCAAATCGAAGGTTCAAGCTCCTCGAAGCCTGCTTCAGTCCATAAATGGGCCTTTGAAGCTTGCACATCCTCGGGTTCCTTGGATCTATAAAACCTTCGGGTTGTGTCATGTACACATCCTCGGTCAAATTCCCGTTAAGGAACGCGGTCTTGACATCCATTTGCTATATCTCATAGTCATAATATGCGGCTATGGCAAGTCGGATCCTGATGGACTTCAGCATAACTACGCGCGAAAAGGTCTCATCATAGTCTATACCATGAATCTGACGGAATCCTTTCGCCACAAGTCGTGCCTTATACGTGTGCACGTTGCCATCCATGTCGGTCTTCTTCTTGAAGATCCACTTGCATCCGATGGGTTTTATCCCTTCAGATGCATCAACCAGAGTCCATACTTGGTTGTCTGACATGGATTGCATCTCGGACTTCATAGCCTCGCGCCATTTCTCGGAGTCCGGACTCGCCATAGCCTCTGGGTATGTGGTAGGCTCATCATGTTCCAATAACATGAGCTCCTCATTCCCAGTCACGAGAAATCCGTATCTCACAGGCTCTTGGCGAATTCTGCCTGATCTCCGAGGTTCACTAGTCGAAGGTTGGTTGAGTCACAACCGGTAGTGAAACAGGTTGAACATCTTCAACTTGTTCACTCGACTCAGCGTCTACTTGTTGCTCTCGAACTTCCTCAAGTTTGATCCTACTCCCACTGACTCTTTTGGAGACGAACTCTCGCTCCATAAAAGTCACATTCCTGGCAATGAACACTTTCTTCTCTGTCGGAATGTAGAAGTAGTAACCCTTAGTTTCCTTAGGGTAGCCTACAAATAAACACTTATCATATTTGGAGGATAACTTATCAGTCATCTGACGCTTCATATAAGCGTCGCAACCCCAAATTCTGACAAACGACAACGTGGGACGCTTCTCCGTCCATATCTCATATGGCGTCGTTTCAACCGCCTTCGTTGGACTCCTGTTCAGTAGGTACGCAGCGGTCTCTAAAGCATAGCCCCAAAAGGACTTTGGAAGATCTGTCTGACTCATCATCGATGTCTAACAGTGTTCGGTTCCTTCGTTCAGACACGCCATTCCACTGTGGCGTTCCAGGAGGAGTTAATTGTGATACAATACCACAATCAACCAGATAGTCAGAGAACGCTTGGCTCATATACTCGCCACCACGATCAGATCGAAGTGTCTTGATCGTCTTGCAAAGCTGGTTTTGTACTTCGTTTCTGAAAGCCTTGAACATTTCAAGTGTTTCAGACTTATGTCTCATCAAATAGATATAACCGTATCGACTGAAATCATTAGTGAACGTAACGAAACACAGATAACCTCTTCTAGCTGGACAGCTCATTGGTCTGCATACATTATGACAATAACTCCGTCGCTCTCGGTCCTTTCCCCTTGAAAGGATGCTTCGTCATCTTGCCCATCAAACAAGATTCGCAAGATTTAAGAGAATCAAAGTCAAATGAATCCAGAAGACCTTCATGATGAAGCTTCTGAATGTGTTTCTCGTTTATATGGCCTAGACGACAATGCCAGAGGAAGGTCGGGTTTAAGTCGTTCGGCTTAAACCGTTTAGTACTCACGTTATAGATGGTTTAGTACTCACGTTATAGATAGACAACGTCGAGTTCGAAGGCTGATCATTCAAGACGTATAAACCATTTACAAGATAACCATTACCATAGTAAATACTGTCTCGATAAATCATCAAACTCGAGTTCTCAATCACAAATCGAAAACCATCCAAATCCAGACATGAAATAGAAATGATGTTTCTGCTAATCGCAGGCACATAGTAACAATTACTTAATTCTAAAATAAGTCCAGAAAGAAGATGCAAATCATAAACGCCAACACACAATGCAGCAACTCTTGCTCCATTTCTGATGCGTAGATCCGCTTCTCCCTTTGCCAGCATCCTACTTCTTCTTAGTTCCTGCACATTTCCACAAATGTGTGAGGCACTTCCGGTATCCAATACCCACGAAGATGTAGTACAAATGTTAGCTTATATAACATGAATACCTGAGGCAGAAGCTTCACCAAGCTTCTTATCCTTCAGATCCTCCAAGTAAAGGTGACAATTACGCTTCCAGTGTCCAGACACTCCGCAGTAATGACAGTCACCCTTATCGGGTTTAGGCTTAGACGTAGAGGCAACTTTTGCCTTTTTCGCCGCGTTCTCGGCCCCGTTCAGATCCGAAACTGATCTGAATTCATCTGTACACTCAAAATTCGAACTCCTGCACTCTATACAACATGAAACATGCAATCTACCATAGATTCAATCATCAAACATGCATAGAATCAAAGCAAACATGGATTCAAACGATTCAAATCCTAAAACGTGCGTGATCGGGTTCTACGAAAAACATACAGAGCAACCAGGCTCTGATACCACTGATGGGATTTCCTGGGATCTCTAGAGCAAATCCTATTCCTAAGAGATCGATTCTAGGGTTTGCGCAGCGGATATAAAACAAAAATTTGAAGAAACCCTAGAACCATGCATGCATGCTTATGTAAAAACGTTAGAACGCTTACCTCAATCGATCCGGTGCCTGTATCAACTGAAGAATTCGTTCGATCACCTTAGGCAGGAAGATTACCTCGCCCTCTACATGTATCCACACCTCGGGATGGATTCCAACGATTGGAACTTGTCTGCTAGGACCCGAATCAGCTATTCGGTATGATGCTTTGAGAAAAACGAGACTTAGAACTCTTAGAACTCTTTGGATCTCACCAAAAGCTCTCAAAGTCTGCACCAAGACGGCTCAGAAAGTCACATATTTAATTAGGGTTTTAATCTCCTTCTTATAAGGTGATTTAACAATAATTTCAGTCTAATTGTCGAAAAACCCGAAGTCTGGAACGGACGGTCTGGATTTGCACTCGGACCGTCCGTTCCACCTTGTAGAACGGACGGTCTGAAGCATAACGTGGACCATCCGTTCCAAACTCTGGAACGGAAAGACCACGCTTCTGGGCCGTCGGGTCTGGACCGTTGGACCGTCCGGTCTGGACGTTCCGGTCCGTCTGGTCTGGACCCTTCCGACTCGGTTTTCCGTCGTTTTTCTCGTGCGTTTGTCATTCCCTGCGTGTGTGATCCTGTAGGCTCATTCGATATAGCAGTATAACCCAAAATCTCTATT
The DNA here is from genome assembly GCF_000463585.1 of Tarenaya hassleriana. Taxonomy (NCBI): domain Eukaryota; kingdom Viridiplantae; phylum Streptophyta; class Magnoliopsida; order Brassicales; family Cleomaceae; genus Tarenaya; species Tarenaya hassleriana. The sequence goes on along the minus strand of NW_010968113.1, from coordinate 595,177 downwards.
TCGGATATACAAGTCATAGGCTATCTCTAGCAAGACACTATGACTACCTATCTCGAATAGAGTATGTTTGTGATCTTACGAACGCCAGTGATGATTCCGGTTGATGATCATTTGGTATCACGATATCATAAATCGAACATAAGGCATGGACAAGCCACCTTGTTTGATTCGACAGCTTTCTCGTTAACTGAGTTCGACTGTCTGAAATAGCTCGTCTATAGTGCGGCCACCCATTTCTACAGTCTTGCTCACACGAGGGGCCCAGTGATATCTCTCTCTTTTACGAGAGGTACAAATCCCATCTTGACTATCTACAATCCAGTACATGATTCGTTTCATACCTGATACACGCCTTTATAGTCCTCTTGTTACGCAGGACGTTTGGCGTATTCAAAGTACGCAACTCCTCATGTTGAATTCCGCAGATATCTCAGGTCTAAGGATCCAATCATGGAACCGTCATATGAGATTCAAATCATGACGCAAGTCCATGTGACAATCTCATGCGGGCCAATCTAGTATTTCATTCCCCAACGAATACCTATGATTGTGATCGTATCCAATACCTATGATCATCTATATGATCATCAATCACACGTCATACTAGTCTTAGTATATCATTATTCTCATAATGACATGTGACTAGGGAGTTTAGAATTGTTCATAACAATACATGGATTTCATAACATATTCAAGCATGCACAATACATAATGAATCAAACACTCATCCATAAAACCATAGAAAATGTCAATACATCAAATGTATCTAAATAAAGCTCACATAACAGTACATCATAGAGCACTAAACCAACAACAAGCTCATTAACTTCATTAATAAAACATATGGGCCCATTGGGCCATCTAAACTCATCCAATGGATTTCTAATCAGTTTCGCAAACCGATCGTGGCCAGAGCACCATATCCATCAATCTCCCACTTACTCTACTTATGATCGAGTTTCAGTCTACCACAATAGACCTTCCCAAGCACGCTCCAGAAAATAGTAACAGCCCTACGTGTGTGACTCTGTAGGCCCGTCCAACGCAGACATAGTTCTGAAACCATTTCGGACTAATAATCATAGGTGATCTCTAGCAAGACACTCTGACTTCCTTGTCAGACTAGGTTAGTGTGATCTAACGAGCCAAGTAACATTCAACACTTGTGTCCTTTTAGTCACACGATATCATAAGTCAAAACAGAGACATGGAACAAGTCATCTCGTCACATTTTGACTGCTTTCTCGTTCGTTGAGTTAACTGAACCTACAGATGACTCTCCATCTATTTGCGCGCATTTCAGCTCAACTCACTCGAGGGGCCCAATGATATCTCTCTCTTCACATAAGAGAGGGACAAAATCCCATCTTGGTTCTCTATTATCCTCCACATGATTCATGACATTTCCAACTACAGCCGTTATAGTCATCCTTTTATAGTTCCGACGTTTGACTGTGTCAAAGAATATCACTCCTCATGTCGGATACATATAGAGACCTCAGGTGTTAGGACTCAAAACGGAGTATTACATGAGATTCAAGTCATGACATCAAGTCCATGTGACAATCTCATGCAGGTCATCTAGTATTCATTCACAAATGAACACCCATGATCAAAATCCATATCAAATATGCTATAATCATCTCTATGATCATCCAGCATGCATCATGCTAGTCTTTATTCATTAATGTTCCCACATCAACGATCGACTAGGGAATTTAGTATTATTACGATAATAATATATGGATAATATTATCAAACAATAACATGCAATTTGAATAATAATCAATAAGAAAAACATACTTCCATTCATCACAATGAATCGAAGTACAATAAATAAAGTGTTCATGCGAATAATCATGTCTAGAGCATAAAACATCACAATCTTCAAATGCTCTAATCATAATCAACTAAATATCTAATCCCCATCGACCTAACATGACACTCATGCTTCGACGAAGAGAGAGGCTTCGTCAATGGGTCAGCGATGTTGTCATATGTCGATACTCTGCATATAATCACATCTCCTCTGTCTATGATTTCTCTGATAAGATAAAATCGCCTGAGTATGTGTTTAGATCTCTGGTGTGACCTTGGTTTCTTGGCTTGCGCAATCACACCATTGTTGTCACAGTACAACGTAATGAGGTTTGCAATGCTAGAAACAACACCAAGGTCTCCAACAAACTTCTTGATCCAAACAGCCTCCTTTGCCGCATCCGATGCAGCAATATACTCAGCCTCTATAGTGGAATCTGCAACGGTGGCCTGTTTGGAACTCTTCCAACTAACATCACCTCCGTTCAGAAGGAACACAAAACCTGACTGCGATCGAAAATCATCCACATCAGACTGAAAACTGGCATCGGTGTAACCACTTACAACGAGTTCCTTTTCACATCCACCGTAAACCAAGAACACATCCTTAGTCCTTCTCAGGTATTTCAGGATGTTCTTTACGGCTATCCAGTGTGGTTCACCTGGATCAGACTGGTATCTACTCGTTAGACTCAATGCTAACGATACATCTGGTCGAGTACACTGCACGGCGTACATGATAGATCCTATCGCCGAAGCGTATGGAATTCTATCCATGCGTTCTCGCTCATCAGATATCTTTGGACATTAATTCTTGCTTAGAACTAAATCGTGCCTCATCGGCAAGGACTCATTCTTGGATTCTTGCATGCCAAACCGTTTTAACACCTTGTCGACGTAAGTACTCTGACTTGGACCGATGAGCTTTCTTGATCTATCTCTATAGATCTTGACACCTAGGATATAGGCAGCCTCGCCTAAGTCTTTCACCGCGAAACGCTTTCCTAGCGTAGACTTAACGTCTTGCAAAGTAGGAATATCATTTCCGATGAGCAAGATGTCATCAACGTATAAGACTAGAAATACAACTGCGCTCCCACTGGCCTTGTGATAAATGCATGGTTCGTCCTCGTTTTGCATAAAGCCAAACTCTTTGACTGTCTCATCAAAATGCAGGTTCCAGCTTCTTGAAGCCTACTTCAGTCCATAAATAGACCTCTGAAGCTTACATACCTTCCTTGGATGCTCAGGATCTTCAAAACCCTCAGGTTGTGTCATGTACACATCCTCAAGCAGATTCCCGTTAAGGAATGCGGTCTTGACATCCATTTGCCATATCTCATAGTCGTAATATGTGGCTATGGCAATGAGTATCCGAATGGATTTAAACAAGTGACGGGCGAGAAGGTTTCGTCATAGTCAATACCATGAATTTGTCGAAATCCTTTCGCCATCAATCGTGCTTTATAGGTATGTACGTTGCCATCCATGTCGGTTTTCTTCTTGAAAACTCATTTGCATCCGATGGGTTTTATCCCTTCAGATGCATCAACCAAAGTCCATACTTGGTTGTCGTATATGGATTGCATCTCAGACTTTATAGCCTCGAGCCATTTCTCAGAGTCCGGGTTTGACACAGCTTCTGAATATGATGCAGGCTCGTCATGCTCCATGAGCACGAGTTCATCATTCCTAGTCACGATAAATCCATATCTATCGGGCTCATGTCGAATCCTGCTCGATCTCCGAGGTTCATCAATGACAGGCAAAGTCACAACGGGTTGCGAGATAGGTTGAACCGTTTCAACTATTTCGCTAGGTCCAGCTTCAATTTGTGGCTCTTGGACTTCTCCAAGATCAATCTTACTCCCACTAGTTTTCTTAGAAACGAATTCTCGTTCCAAGAAAGTCTCATCTCGAGTAACAAACACTTTGTTCTCAGTGGGGTTGTAGAAGTAGTATCCCCTCGTTTCCTTGGGGTAACCAACAAACAAACATCTCTCAGATTTGGGTCCTAACTTGTCGGAAAGTTTGCGTTTCACATAAATATCGCAACCCCAAATTCTGAGATAAGACATCTTGGGACTCTTTCCAACCCATATCTCATATGGTGTCTTCTGAACCGATTTCGAAGGACTTTTGTTCAGTATATAAGCAGCAGTTTCAAGAGCGTATTCCCAAAAGGATATTGAAAGTTTAGTCTGACTCATCATAGAGCGAACCATATCCAATAAGGTTTGGTTCCTCCGCTCAGAAACACCGTTCCACTGAGGTGTTCCAGGAGGAGTCAATTGTGAAACGATTCCACAATCTCTAAGATAGTCAGTGAACTCTTGGCTCATGTATTCACCACCACGATCAGATCAGAGTGTCTTAATACTTTTGCCAAGTTGATTTTCTACTTTGTTTCTGAACGTGTTGAACAATTCAAATATTTCAGATTTATGTCTCATCAAGTAGACATAACCGTAACGATTGTAATCGTCGGTGGAGGTAACGAAGTAAGAATAACCTCCTCTGGCAGGTGTACTCATTGGTCCGCATACATCGCTATGTATTAGACTAAGGAGTTCATCCGCACGTTGTCCTTTTCCGGTAAAAGGACTCTTTGTCATCTTGCCTAATAAGCAAGATTCACATGCCTCCATTGATTCATAATCAAATGGATCCAAAACACCATCTGAATGGAGTTTGACGATGCGTTTCTCGCTTATATGGCCGAGACGACAATGTCAAAGGTAGGTTGAGTTCAAGTAGTTCTCCTTGTAACCCCTCGTATCGATGTTATAGATCATATTAGATGGATCATTACTCAACACATAAAGACCGTTAAATAAGTAACCAGTACCATATAAAACACTGTCTTTATATATCGAAAGAATCTTATTCTTAATTGAAAACTCAAAACCATCCAAGTCAAGACAAGAAATAGAAATGATGTTCCTGCTTATAGCAGGTACAAAGTAACAATTACGCAATTCTAAAACATGTCCAGACGGTAAAAGTAAATCGTAGTCGTCAATACACAATGCAGCAACTTTTGCTCCATTTCCGACGTGCAGATTCACTTCACCTCTCGCCAACGTTCTATTTCTTCGCAGACCCTGCACATTTCCACAAATGTGTGAGGCACATCCGGTATCCAATACCCAAGATGAAGAAGACAAAATGTTAACTTCTATAACGTTGATACCTGAAGATGAAGCTTCAGCAACCCTCTTCTTCTTCAGATCCTCCAAGTAGAGATTGCAGTTCCTACGCCAGTGTCCAACCTCGTGGCAGTAGTGGCATTCTCCCTCGTCGGGTTTGGACTTCGGCAACACGGCAACTTTTGCCTTCTTTGTCGATTCCTTGCCCTTTCCTTTTCCTCGTGGTCGCTTTGTGGAACTCTTTCCAGATTGCACGAAAAGGATGCTCTTTTCAGTCTTAATCTTCTGCTCAGCTGACACTAGCATCCCATGCAGCTCAATTAAGCTCTTGTCCATACCATTCATATCATAGTTTAAGACAAAATGTCAAAAACTATCAGGAAGTGAATGGAGGACCATGTCCACCGCAAGCTCCTTGTGCATCTTAACGCCAAGTCATTCTATATCATCAAAATGACTCTTCATTTTGAGCACATGTGGACCGACAGGACACCCGTTAGCCAGCACAATCCAAAAGGCTACACATAACCTTGAACCTCTCAGAGCGGGCATTCTCTTCGAACATGAGCTTAAGTTGATCCATCATCAACCAAGCACCCAGACCATCAAACTGTTTGATCAAGTCGGGAGTCATTGTTCCAAGCATAAGGCAGCTCACATCACGGTTTTCTTTCTTATGCTTCAAGTAAGCATCCTTGACAGTCGGTGGTGCATTGTTCGGTGGCTCCTCATCGACGAACGATTCGTCGAGGACGTATTCCTTATCTTCGCTTCTGAGAACAATTCTCAAGTAGCGGCACCAGTCAAAGAAGTTCGCCCCATTGAGTTTTTCACGCTCAATAATCGATCGCAACGAAAGTGACGGGTTTGGTACACTACCAGTTCTGTTGTTCGTCATCTACAGAATTGATGTTTGGAACCTCGATATCGATATTGAGTAAACATCGAGATCTTCAGATACTAGATCTGAAGAATATCGCCGTTGAGGAACCTCGATATCGTTGTTCGTCACCTTGAAGATCCCTAAACATGCATTCATAACGGTTTCTAGGGTTCCAATTTGGGTTTCACGTAGCGGAATAGATTAAACGAAACTCAAACAACAGATTTTGCATATGATGATAAAGGTATCGATATACCAACCTGTTTCGATCCAAGGACATGTCACAAACGCCGAATTCAAGCGCTCTCTACAGCTAGTCCACACTCACGGGCTTGTGTCTGCTAGAACACGATCTAAAAGTCAGGAGCGAAAACCGAGACAAACCCGGGAGAGAGAGATTTCGGCCAAGAGAGAGAAGAGGGAGAGTTCGAAATTCTCTTAAGTTTTCTTAACCTTAAATTATGTTTCCTAAACATAATTATAAAAGGATTAGGGTTTCATTAAACCAAATGGGCCTAATGGGCCTTCACTTGGGCCTTCACTTAACTATTAAGAGACAACAAGTTCATTAACCTCATTAATAAACATATGGGCTCATTGGGCCACCTAAACCCATCCAATGGATTTCTAATCAGTTTCGCAAACCGATCGTGGCCAGAGCAACATATCCATCAGTAATAGCGTCCAACCAGTCGGCTTTTGTCCAAGGCCGTACAATTGCGGAAAACTACCTCTTGGCTACTGATATTGTCCGTGGGTATCACAAGCAGAACATCTCCAGCAGAGGGACAATAAAAATTGACATTGCCAAGGCCTTTGACTCGTTGAACTGGGATTTCATCCTGTGAGTCCTCACTTTGATGAGACTTCCGAGGAATCTAATCTCGGCCATCCGAACGTGCATCACTGGTCCTTATTTTTCCATCAGCCTGGACGGAGGCTTATATGGTTTCTTCCCGGACACTAGGGGGCTTCGGCAGGGCTATCCCCTCTCCCCATACGTCTTTGTTCTGGGCTTGAACGTGTTGTCCACCATGCTACAACGCTCTGCATTGGAAGGATTGATTGGGCTACCATTCGGGCTGTCGGGACTTAGGGATAACCCGCCTAGCGTTTGCGGATGACCTTCACGGATGCAAGCCCATGTTCTTTAGAACATATATTCCACGCACTGAGGCTGTTTGGCTCGATTTCAGGTCTGAACATCAACAAAGGAAAATCCAGCTTGTACTTTGGCGGCTGCACAGTGGAACATGCGACAGAGATGAGTGTGCGTCATGGTATCCCTGTCGCACAACTCCCCTTTCGCTATTTGGGTGTTCCACTCAGCTCAAAGAAGTTGACGATGTCTAATTGTCAGCCTAATAGTCAGAAACAAGGAAGAATGGAATCGTGGGCAATAAAGAGCTTATCCTTCGCAGGAAGACTGCAGCTCCTTCACTCAGTTATCTCAGGAATTATTTCGTACTGGTTGGGGGTCTTTGTGCTGCCCAGGAGATACATCAAATTGATAAACTCGATCTGCTCAGCTTTCTTATGGAAAGGAACTCCGATTCCGTCCAAAGGCGCTCGAGTGGCATGGGAAACGGTCACCAAAACAAAACCGCAGGGAGGACTGGGACGAATATAGAAATCTGAAATGACATTTGTGTGCTCCGGCTTATTTGGATGATAATATTTAGGCGGCATACTTTCTGGTCAGTCAAGTTGTCGGCAACACAATCCTGGACTTTCCGCAAGCTGCTCAAGCTCCGACCATGGGCACGTACCTTTGTGCGGATCAGAATTGGGAATGGGGAAACAACCAACTTTTGGTACGACCCTTGGACGACCCTAGGCCATCTTCTTGACGTCTTTGGGCATACTAGACCTTCACAGTTGACGATACCTCGAAATTTCATGGTTTCGGAAGCTCACACCGAGGGGAGGTGGCGTCTATCTAACCCCCGATTTGAGATGGCTTGCACCCTAGCTTTCTTTTTAGCGATTTGCATATTTTCACATTTGCATATTTTCACATGTCGGGACACTCCCACCTGGCTCATTAAAGACAAGGAGGCCATTATCTTCTGAACTGCTGATATATGGCATACGCTTCACGTCCAGAATGTTGTGGGAAAGAGCTACAAAAGAATCTGGTACAAATCGCACCTACCCAAACATGTGTTCATGTGCTCGTTGATTGATCTGAATAGGTGTCCGGCTAAGAACCGCATGCTTGCTTGGGGGATGGATGTAGACCCCCTATGTTTCTCTGTAACTCTGCTCCCGAAACCAGGGATCATCTCTTCTTTGTTTGCCCATATTCCGCCCACGTTATCAGCTGGGCGATGACGGGAATTCTTCAGATTCCGTCTGGCTCCACCTGGATTCAACTCTTGCAGCACCTTGGAACGCTCCAAGGTTTCAAAATTAGGAGATATACAACTCATGTGATATGTCGGACAGTGACATACCCAATCTGGAAAGAAAGGAATGTCATGCTCCATCAGCGCTCTTATTCAGACGCCTCAGCTGTGCAGAAGCAGATTGATCAAGGCTTCCGATTACGGATTGCGTCGCTGAGGACGACGTTGTTGGTTCTTGCAAGTGACATCATTCAACTTTGGTTCTCTAGAAGGGACTGATCAACATAGGTGCGAGCCTGCCTTTCATTTTTTTTGGCACTTATTCTGCCTATCTATTTTTTGTACCGAGCATTTACTCTGTCTACCTACTCATGATACTGCATTAACGCACACTGTATATTTCGACATAAATAAAACACATTTTAACAAAAAAAAAGTTAAACAAAGGAAAGTAAAACAAAAATCTAACAACCCTAGAAATCAATCATGCATATGAGAGGTGTTAATCGGGTCGATTCAACCCGAGTCCACACTTGACCCAAAGGTTTCGAGCTCGGGTTCGAACTCGAAACAGCCCAATTGTTTTGGGTTTCAATAATCAAGTTCGAAACTTGGTCCTATAAACTTTTGGACTCGAGCTGACCCGTTCAATTCCTTCTTTGTAAATTTATTTTTTATTAATTATTTTTTACAAAAAAATTCGGACTTTCGAAACCGATTCAAAACCCGATTTGAGTTCGACCCCAAAATCTAAATTTTTTCGAATCAATATATTTAAATCAAAAATTTGAATTTTTTTGGGTGGATTCACATGGTTTCAGACCAAAATTGAAACCCCCAGCAACAATGCTATTGCTAGAGAAACTTTCATCAAGCACGCCAATATAGGTTCCCAAATCTTTTTGTGAGATGGATATCCATTATTTTGGACAGTTTAGGCTGGATCTTTTTGTAAACTTTACTTCGATACTAGTTAATAATCCGCACGTATTGCGCGGTTTGAAAATAAAATATAAATTTTAAATAATTTTATTAATATTTTTAAACTAAATATAATATAGTCTGTTTTTAAATAAAATAAAAAAATTTGAAAGTGTAAAGACAACATAATATTTTATTTTTAAAAAAAATTGATTGTAAATAATTTTCGGTTATATTTTTTTATACATTTAGGGGCGACTATTTGCGTTATCATTAGCCACAAGTAGGGCGATTGCGATTTTTGATGGTTGTAGGCGGTTGAAAAATTAACTGGTTAAGCCGTAATCATCCGCAAATGCAACCAAATTTATGATTTCTAAACGCAGATTCCATGTCAATATGCGTTTTCATAGTGATTTCCATCATTTTGGACAAAAGAATTAAAATATTTTTATTAAAAAAAATTATAAAATCATTAATATATATTGGTGATGATTTTGTTTAATTAGTTGTATAATTTAGTTTATTTTTTAGTACTATATTTTAATTAAAAAATACAATAATATCATGTGATTATATAGATGCTAGGTTTAATTATACATTTGTCAATAATTTTTATAATAAAATTATTTTTTACTTAAAAATAAATTAAATTAATAATATTAATATTTTAAATTTAATATTTAATTATTATAAATTTAGTAAATAATATTTATGAATGATACTAAAAATTTAATAAAACTATTATAAAAAGTATTTTAAAATAATATCTTTAATAATTTATATTAAAACACAACTGCAACGAACCATTCGTTTATAACTGTACCCACCCACAATCACCGCCAACAGCAAATTATCAACCATTCATTACTAATCATTCATAACCATTATCAAATGCTATGAAAATACTGCTAGTAGACACAATCACAACGGTATAACCAATCGAACCATTAAAATATAGATTTGATTGTAATATAGCATATTAAAATAATAGTTTTTTTTAAAATTTATGACTCGATGAAAGAGTTATTCGTTTGACAAACTCATATTATCCGAAGAATATGATTATCGATAGTTTTGAAAATACATTCTTGAATAATAATATAAATCTGTTTGGTTCAAAATCGAATAATAATATATTTAGATTAATAAATATTAAAAATAATATTTTATAATAAAATATTAGTATAATGTTAAAGTCTATACAATCTCACCAATATTTAAATTTTATAGATATCTATTTAATTTAATTTAATTAATGAAATATGATTATTTTATTTGATTCATTATAATCTAAGTTATTATATTAATTTTTCACTAAAAATTAAAATTTAAACACATTTATATTAAAAATACAAAACTAAGATTATATCATATTTGTATACTATGCATATTTTATCGTTAATAATATTGTTTTAACAAATCATATGAAACAAATTCACTTTTAATTTAAAAATTTTGAGTTAGATCACATTTAGTTTGACCTATTTTTTTATTAAATTTGTCTCTTATTATTTTTTACCATTCTAAATTTATTTTCTAAATTTATTTTATCGGATCCTACGTGATCCGATATGAGATTTTCGACTATTCGATTTCACATAACATCTCATGAAAATTTTAACAATCTATACGGTTTTCATTAAATCCATTTCAGGTTCATAATAGAATGCAAAATATCAATAAAAAAATATTTATAAGTTCCTAATATCATCAAAAGTCAAAATCTTAATAATTACAATGGATTTTATATATTTATTTGATATTTTAAGTTGATATATTCTTACCTATTGATACTATAATGTTTTGAACAATTTCATATTTCTGTGTGATATAATGAAAATTTTTGGTATCTAAATAATAAATAACAAAAAAAAAATTATATTAGTGATATTATATTAGAAGAAAAAAATAACTATTTATCCTTATAATTGTTTTTCTTTTACAGAATATATTAATTTTCTAATAAATCAAAAAATAATGAAATAAAATGGATAAATATATTTAGATAATATAAAGTATATTAGTCGAAATAAAGAGGAATATTCGATTTTTTCCTACGACAAATACTTGACTACAATATAATTTATTATTATACCATTTTTACTTGTAAATCCGGTAAAATAAAAGAATCCGGTCAAATGAAAATGTTTAAATTGATATCATTAAGACAATGTTTTTATCTGAAATATACAAAAGCATTAAAACAATGTAACCAAAGACAGCGCCATTGTAAATATTTTATTCACTAAAACTTTATAAAGTTTTCTCTGACATGCCGCCAAAAATCACTTTTTTTTAATTTTTTGATAGAATACAGTCTGAATATTCTTCAAAATCTACATAAATTGACAAATTAAGAGAGATAAAAAAAAATAACGTTTAGAAGTCGTCCCCCATCCTGGCAATCACATATTATAAAAAAAATCCTTTAGAAGTTTTCAATGAACCAAAATTATATGGTGCCCTAAAATAACCACAAAATAAAAACAGTTACATGTTGTCTACCACAACTATATTTAACAACGAAATCGACCAAACATAACATCTTAGATAATATTTTCAACATATGATCTAAATTGGGATTGAGAAAACAATTATGAGTACCATGCAGATGCCTTCTCTCTATTCCTCTTCGATTCCGATCAAGAACTCGATCTCACCATTTTCTGGAGACTTCCACCGCTGAATGATTTTCTGCCTCCTATCTTCAGTAATGGATACCCGTACCCATTACTATAAATCATCACCGACGAATGTTATAGCATAGAGTCAGTGTATAGAAAGTGAAAAACATCAAAATTTTCAGACATGAGAAGAATGGCGGACCTGGCGAACACTTCGTTTAGAAAAAATATTTGAGGAGATCACTCCTATGGTCATGGTATGTGAGAGAACGTGGAATCGATTATTATATAATAAACATTTTTTGTGTAAACCAATGTATGTAATTATTATATGTATTAAAGTCAATTGAATCTAAAGACTTTTTTACTACATTTATAAAACATTAAAGTTAATTGAATCTAATATCTATACATATACATTAACATATTTAGTTATCATAAATAAAGAGTGTTAAATTAGTTTATTCAATTTTGACCTTAATTATTAAAAAAGAAAGAATTAAAAAAATATAGACCTCGTGTCATATGATTATATAAATCTATTGTCGAAGTTTGGCTACCTGGAACAAGAGCTGAGCATTAGCTCCTGTGGAAGAGATCCTCCATACCAAAGAGAGTCTCAGTAAGGGTAGAATTGTCAGTCGACGGTAACGGAAAACGGCCAGAGGTAAATGTGGAAACCCCAAGTCCCTAGGTTTGTTAAATACCAGATCATCGATCTGGATTGAAGAAAGTAACAGGAGATTGTAATTCTCATCCGCCATTGTAGCTCGATCAAGAGCTTGTAATTCGTTCTCTCAAAACTCTATAGTGGATTCATCGGATCTTGATCCGGCCGAGACGTAGGATACTTACACTGAGTAATCTGGACTCGTTAAACCTTGTGTCTCATTTTCTTTCGACATTTCTTTGAGCGTTCTTGCGAATCGTGTGAGGTTCAATATTCGATCGAGAATGCGGCGCTAGAAGTGGTATCAGAGTCTGGTTGCGGACAGGGAGGTTCGTCGCCGGGGAGAGAATTTGGAACACAGATTCGAAAATTCTCGTCTCAACAGTGCTCGTTGTGAACATGGAGGTTCATCGCCAATCAAGGATTTTCTCGGCGCTTATTGTGAAATCCAAACCTGGAAGAAAAAACAAAATGTTGGCCTGCAAACTTGATGTCGAAAAATATGACGGGAAAGGGGAATTCTCGCTGTGGAAGGATAAGATCGTTGCTAGTCTGGAAATCCTAAGATTACACGATGTATTGAATGAAGACTACGATCTTAAAGAACCAGAAAAAGAAGTGAGAATCTGTGACGCTGAAGTCTGAAACATCAGAAGGAGCTGGTCCAGAGAAGATCAAAGCTGAGTTGATTCAAGAAACGAGGTATGAAAGAAGCAGACGAGTAAGAAATCTCATCTTGCTGTGCCTAGCAGATCCGATAATGAGAAAGGTTAGAAAGGAGGAAACCGCGGCAGGTATATGGAAAGCTCTGGAGGAGGAATTTATGCATAAGTCTCTTCCGAACAAAATGTACCTAAAACAACGCCTGTTTGGATTCAAGATGGAAGACAATAAAACTATGGAGGAAAATGTGGATATTTTCAAAAAACTAGTAAACGATCTAGCCAATTTGAAGATGGAGGTCTCTGAAGAAGACCAGGTATTGATCTTGTTAAACTCTCTGTCTGATCAATACGAACAATTGAAAGATACCCTAAAATACAGCAGAAAAGAGAACATTACATTGGATGAGATTACAGGAGCTGCATATTCTAAGGAACTTGAAATCGCAGCTAAGAAAGGAAAGTCACACGCTGGGGGATTGATAGTAAGGGGAAGAACATAAAAGAGAGAGAAACCAGATGGTGAAAACAAAAGTAAGTCCAGATCTAAATCGAGGAATAAGTCAAGTTCGGCCTGTTGGTTTTGTAAAAAGATAGGACACTTTAAACATGACTGTAGGAACCGAAAAAAGGTCCAAGACATAAACCAGAAACAGACGAAGTGTTAACCATCTCGGATCAAGATACACAGGAAGAATGGATCTTGGACTCTGGTTGTACATTCCATATGACTCCAAGAGTGGCCAGAGGATTTTCATGAGGATGAAGGAGGCAAGATTCTGATGGGGAATAATCAGACCTGTGAAATCAAGGGAATAGGCTCTGTCAGGCTAAAGGTGGAAGATGGAAGCAAAAAACATTGGAAAAGGTGAGATATATCCCAGGATTGAAGAGAAACTTGATTTCTCTTGGCTTTCTAGACCTTCAAGGATATTCCTACAAAGCAGATCATGGAAGTATAAGAGTATCAAGGGGATCGCTGATAATGATGAAAGGAAGACTCAACAGAGGTCTGTATGTCCTGTGTGGCAGTACTATAACAGGTTCAGCACATCAGGTTAGCAACAAAACCTCAGAAATCAGTATGTGGCACAGGAGATTAGGACTTATGAGTCTGAAAGGAATGAAGATATTAGCAGAAAAAGGGATTCTGGATGAAAAGAAGGTAGATAAACTTGACTTCTGTGAGGATTGCGTTTTCGGAAAAACACACAGACAGAGCTTCAAAGTTGGAAGACACAACACTACAAAAGTACTGCCAATATTTTCTATCCATGATTGATGACTTTTCAAGAAAAGTCTGGATATATGTCCTGAGGACTAAAGATGAAGCATTTTCAAAGTTTAAGGAATGGAAGACAAAAGTCGAAACTCAATCAGGAAAGAAGGTAAAGTACCTAAGGACAGACAACGGGTTAGAGTTTTGCAATAAACTCTACGATGATTTGATGCGGAACCAGGATCGAAATTCTCTAATTAGGCGGTGGAGACCGCGACCTCTAACCAACGTGTAAGAATCAACCTTGGCACAAGTCTAAAAGACCGTCATGACCTAGACCTAACGCCGTGATTAGCAACCTTGGTATAAGGTAGGCGCTACAAACGGTTATGACTGTCTGTTTGATAAGCCGGGTTGAACGCCACGAACGGAATCACACCATTCGATATGTTCAAAGGTTCCAAAAAGAATCATGAGCATAAAAGCTCAAACTCACTAAAAAGTGACACTCAAAGAAAACTCATCTTATTCATAATCTGATTTCTTTGCCTATTTATAGGCTATAAAAAGATAGAAAGAAATAAAGAAACTAGAAAAATCCATATAGTCAAAAACAAATCCCAAAGTAATAAATGTGGAAGCTTGAAAGACCATTTGACCTTGACTAAGATAAATACATCAGAATCTTCTCTTCAAAGCTTGACTTGGGTCTGATCCAATCTTGTTATGGGTTCTTGGTTTTGTTGAGAAATTGGCCCAACAAGAATTATGTCATTTCTTGGACCGAATTCATGAGAATTAGAGTTAGAACGGATGTGATCTTCAAACAACCGATTGAGGGAACAAACCTTTACCAAAAATTATGTAATTTATATCTTGGATGTCTAGTTTATGCTGCTTTAAACAGAACTATGATCGGATTCTCCAATCGAAAGTTATTAATGAAACAAGATAACCTGCTCAATATGTATTCCCAGGACTGAACCTGAATTGCGTCCTCTCTCCAGGATTGATGCTTTCTCCGTTGAATCTCAACTTCTTCAGATCAAACCCTTAGTGAGTTAGGGTTCATTTCCAATTGGAATTATCTCGTTTAGATATTGGAGTGCAAAGTTATGATTGAATTCCTCCGTAGCGTGCAATCTGTCCAAAACTGACAATTATTGGAAATATATAATATGATCAGGATTGATTTTTCTGTGTTTCTCGATACACCCCGCTAGAATCATATCATTTTCCTCCTCTTAAAGAAAGCTTTGCCCTCAAAACTTGAGATGAATCTGATTTAAAACTGACTCAAAAATGAATGACCGAAAACAACATAAGACCCGACAAAAGAAAAAAAATGATAGAAATGAAAAGAAAGAAAGATAGGATAATCCTGATATAGAGAATCAAGCTTTGATACCAAATTATGCGGAACCGAGATCGAAATTCTCTAATTAGGCGGTGGAGACTGTGACCTCTAACCAACGTGTAGGAATCAACCTTAGCACAAGTCTAATAGACCGCCGTGACCAAGACCTAACACCGTGATTAGCAACCTTGGTATAAGAAGGCGTCACAAACGATTATGACTGTCCGTTTGATAAGCCGGGTTAAACGCCACGAACCGAATCACACCATTCGATATGTTCAAAGGTTCCAAAAAGAACCATGAGCATAAAAGCTCAAACTCACTAAAAAGTGACACTCAAAGAAAACTCATCTTATTCATAATCTGATTTCTTTGCCTATTTATAGGCTACAAAAAGATAGAAAGAAATAAAGAAACTACAAAAATCCATATAGTCAAAAACAAATCCCAAAGTAATAAATGTGGAAGCTTGAAAGACCATTTGACCTTGACTAAGATAAATACATCAGAATCTTCTCTTCAAAGCTTGACTTGGGCCTGATCCAATCTTGTTATGGGTTCTTGATTTTGTTGAGAAATTGGCCCAACAAGAATTATGTCATTTCTTGGACCGAATTCATGAGAATTAGAGTTAGAACGGATGTGATCTTCAAACAACTGATTAAGAGACCAAACCTTCACCAAAAATTATATACTTTATAACTTCGTGAAGCTTTGGATGTCTAGTTTATGCTGCTTCAAACAGAACTGCGATCGGAATCTCCAATTGAAAGTTATTAATGAAACAAGATAACCTGCTCAATCTGTATTCCCAGGACTGAACCGTGAATTGCGTCCTCTCTCCAGGATTGATGCTTTCTCCGTTGAAGCTCAACTTCTTCAGATCAAACCCTTAGTGAGTTAGGGTTTATTTTCAATTGGAATTATATCGTTTGGACATTGGAGTGCAAAGTTATGACCGAATTCCTCAGTAGCGTGCAATCTGTCCAAAACCGACAATAATTGGAAATACATAATATGATCAGGATTGATTTTTCTGTGGTTCTTGATAGGGCTGGGCGTTTTGGTTCAGTTCTTCGGAACCGGACCGAACCGAACCGTTAAAAAGGTATTTTTTCCGACCCGAAACCGCTGTTATTTCCCGAATGCTACCATTTTTAGAGAACCGAATTTTTCCGGAACCGAACCGAACCGAACTTTAAAAATCCCGAAAAACCGAATATTTTTAAAGAAAAATCTATCATTTTTTTAATAAAACCCGGAACCGAACCGAACCGAACCGATACCGAAACCGAACCGAACCGAATACAATAAAAAACCCGATTGGTACCTATTTTTGTAAAACCGAAAGAACCGAACCGATCCATTCCATCCCGAATCCGAACCGTTTCCCGAAATGCCCACCCCTAGTTCTTGATACACCCCGCTAGAATCATATCATGAGTTGTGTAAGACCAGTGGAATCACTAGGCATAGAACCTGTACCTACACGCCCCAACAGAATGGAGTGGCTGAGTGGATGAATAGGACCATAATGGACAAGGTTCGATGCTTCTTGAGTGAATCAGGATTGGAGGAGTGCTTCTGGGCCAAAGCAGCAATGACAGCAGTATACCTTATAAACAGAGCACCATCAACAGCAATCAACCTGGAGGTACCAGAAAAACTATGGTCTGGAAGAGATCCGAATTACTCACACCTCAGAAGATTTGGAGTTGTTGCCTACATTCACACTGATCAAGGGAAATTAAAGCCAAGAGCAAAAAGAGGCATGTTCTTGGGATATCTAGAAGGAGTGAAAGGATACAAAATATGGCTTATAGATGACAAGAAATGCATCATAAGCAGAAATATGATTTTTCAAGAAGAAATGGTATATAAAGACCTTATGCAGAAGACATCACCAGAAAGTATTGAAGAACTGAGAAAACCTGTGGGATATGTAAACTGGCCAGCCATTGAGGACTCTCACCAGACCTCAATATCTGCAACTCGAGGTGGAGCTCAAGGTGGAGTTTCAAAGGAAATCGAGGCATAACAGATGAAGAACTTGAGCAAAAACCACTGGACATAACTGTACCAGACAATGGTGACATTACAGGAGACATACACCAAGAGATTTTTTATCTAGAAACGGAAGCAACAACAGAGGAGGACCAGAATCTCCAGGATTATCTTCTGGCCAGAGACAGGCCATGAAGAACTATAGTACCCCCAAACAGATTCTCAGAAGCTAGCATCGTGGCATTCGCCCTAAGTGTTTCCGAGAATCTGGAGATGGATGAACCAAAGAATCTGAGGGATGCTATGAGGAGCAAAGACTGGCCCAAACGGAAATCTGCTATGGATGAGGAGATGCAATCCTTACTCAAGAATCAGACCTGGATTTTGGTTGAACCAGTAGGAAAACAAAGAGTAGTGGGATGCAAGTGGATCTTTAAACGAAAACAGGGCATTCCAGGAGTGGAAAAACCGAGATTCAAGGCGCGACTTGTTGCTAAGAGATACTCACAAAAGGAAGGGTTTGACTACCAAGAAGTCTTCTCACCAGTAGTAAAACACGTTTCAATCAGGATTCTACTTGCAATGGTGAACTTCTACAATCTGGAATTTGAGCAACTAGATGTAAAAACAGCGTTTCTGCACGGAACACTAGAAGAACAAATATGGATGAATCAACCAGAAGGTTACGAGGTAAAAGGAAAAGAAAACTGGATGTGTCAGCTGCAAAAGTCATTATATGGATTAAAACAGTCCCCGAGACAGTGGAACAAACGCTTTGATGAATTCATGATCAGACAGGGTTACAGTAGGAGTAGATATGACTCGTGTGTGTACTTCAAAGATCTAGGAACAAAAGGAGCAATCTACCTACTACTCTACGTCGATGACATGCTTTTAGCCTCCAAAAGCATGGATGAGATTCTGAAAATGAAAGCTATGCTCAATAAGGAATTCGAAATAAAGGATCTGGGGAAGGCCAAGAAGATCTTGAGGATGAGCATTGAGAGGAATAGGAATGAAGGAGTTCTAAAGTTATCTCAAAAAGATTACTTTGCAAAGGTACTATGTTCCTTTGGTATGACTGATGCTAAAGCAGTAAATACACCCATTGGAACTCACTTCAAGCTGAAATCGCTTCAAGAAGATACAGAAGGTATGGTTTCAGAAGCTACTCCTTACTCAAATGCAGTTGGAAGTCTTATGTATGCTATGATCGGAACTAGACCCGATCTAGCTTACTCCATAGGTTTAGTCAGCAGGTTCATGTGCAGACCAAGTAACGAGCATTGGTCAACAATAAAATGGGTTCTAAGATATCTCAAGGGTACTCATCAACTGAAACTGGTGTACAAGAGAGAAGCAGACTTCAAAATCCAAGGATATTGTGACTCAGACTTCGCAACTGATCTTGACAAGAGGAGGTCGATCTAAGGAATGGTCTTCACAATTGGAAAGTGCGTTGTGAGCTGGAAATCAAGTCTTCAACATGTTGTGGCACTTTCAACAACTGAGGCTGAATATATGGTATTACCAGAAGGAATAAAAGAAGCAATTTGGATGAAGGGTCTGGTTGAAGAACTCGGAGTTGAACAGGGTTGTGCTAGTGTGTTTTGCGACTCACAAAGTACCATTTGCTTGGCAAAGAAAAATGTATTTCATGAGCGCACAAAACATATCGACCTGCGGCTGCATTTTATCAGAGACATAATCAGTCAGGGACTGATAAAAGTGCAGAAGATCAGAACAGAGTACAATCCAGCGGATATACTCACAAAGGGAGTTCCGGTGAGTAAGTTCAAATCAGCCTTGAGCTTGCCCAGGATCGCAGAATAACCCTGAAGAAGAATGGGTCAAGATGTGTATAAGATGAATCAGAGAGAGAACAACAGATTAGCCAAAAGGTGGAGATTTGTCGAAGTTTGGCTATCTGGAACAAGAGCTGAGCATTAGCTCCTATGGAAGAGATCCTCCATACCAAAGAGAGTCTCAGTAAGGGTAGAATTGTCAGTCGACGGTAACGGAAAACGGCCAGGGGTAAATGTGGAAACCCCAAGTCCCTGGGTTTGTTAAATACTAGGTCATCGATCTGGGTTGAAGAAAGTAACATGAGATTGTAATTCTCATCCGCCATTGTAGCTCGATCAAGAGCTTGTAATTCGTTCTCTCAAAACTCTACAGTGGATTCATCGGATCTTGATCCGACCGAGACGTAGGATACTCACACTGAGTAATCCGAACTCGTTAAACCTTGTATCTCATTTTCTTTCGGTATTTCTTTGAGCATTCTTGCGAATTGTGTGAGGTTCAATATTCGATTGAGATTGCGGCGCTAGATCTATTTTCTAAAATATTGTTATCGTATTATAAACTATAATATAACGACGAATTATTATTATTTTTATATTACACTTTAGTAATCATTTTATAGATACACGAATAACTAATAAGCATTGTCATGTAACAAAGTTTTATTTTTTTGTCCAGTATCATAAGGCAATATCTATAATATATGGATAATTCGTTCGGGACTTGTTAATTAACAATATGAACACCAAAAAAAAACATTAATTATTTGAATATTTAAGATTAATTGCATCTGGTTTTTAATTATATATACATGTACTACTCACGTTCATATTAATGGGTAAATAATTAATAAATAGAAAATCAAGTGAAAAACGTTTTATATTCTCACTAATTGGACACGTGTCATCCCCTCTTTAATATAACTGTACTTTTATATATAAGATGATATATAAAATCACCATTTACGAAAATGTTTTGTATATTTTATATTCATTTAGAATTTACCAAAACAACATTAAATACATTGAGTAGCATTAATGGAAAATCAAAGAAAAAGGATGGGTATGTATGGCAATATATCTGAAATGCCTTTATTTTGTTGGGAGGACTTCTGCGCCTACCCTCCAAACAAAAAAGAAAAAAAGTTTTTTGTTGAACTTTGTGGAAGATAAAAAAACTCCTTACTTTTTAAGGTTAAAAGTCAGTATTATCCTTACTCATAACGTATTAAATTAAAAAACAAAAGAAATTAAATGAACCCTCTCTCTTAAAAATAATAGAATATTTTATTTATTAATTTATTATTATTTTCTCTCTCTTCCACTATTCTTTCTATTTACTTTTCTCCATTATTTTTATTTTTTTTAATTTCTCTTTTATCTCTTTGTATATTAAATAATTTTTATTTAGACTCTTTGTAAGATGATCATATCTTTTATATGAGATTTGTTTATGTGATAAAATCTGAAATAAAAATAAAGTATTTGGTTAAAGTTTATATGTAGTTATATAAGAGAAATAAAATGTTTATAAGTGAATTTTACATAACCATTTTGGATTAGTTCGGATGGAAGCAAACCAATTTTCGTTAAACTGTATAATAGTACAACTGTGTCATGGTCCCAAGATCAAACGGATCACAATGTCACGTGGTCACAAAGTCACATGGTCACAAGGTCACATGATCACAAGGTCACATGGTCACAAGATCACACGGATCACAAGGTCACAAGATCGCACATATCATACGAGTCGTCATACATATCAAATTGGTACAATTGTATCATATTTGATAGCGTTAAGATGTAAAGATATTGTTGAAATAAAAATCGCAGGGTCATACGATCATATGGTCACATGGTTACATAGTCACATAGTCACAAGGTCACATGGTTACAAGATCACATGGGTTACAAGATCACATGGTCACAAGGTCACACGGGTCACAAAGTCACAATGTCACAAGATCACATAGGACATAAGGTCACGAGTCACAAAGTTACAAGATCACATGGGTTATAAGCGGTTATGGAAGTCATGACGAAATACATTACGGAGTCCAAGTTTTTAGGAGACATGACAATAGAGATTTCGGAAGATTAAAGCGTGAACTTTTAATTTATTTCACTAAATTTACTTTGTTTATTTTGTTTTGAACCCTAACTATGACATGTTTTTCTTTGTTTGGTAGCAGCCTAAATTATGAACTCTTGTATTTCATTTTTTGTTTATTAAAAATCGATCCTAACTTATTTGTGTTTTATGAAAAAATATGAGTCTAAATATGGTTTATGAGATTTTTTGGCTTCAAAGTAGTCCTCCCAAATGTGTTCTATTATATTTTATAGTGTTTTATGAGTATTTTAAACAAATTTGGTGTTTTTGTTTTATAAACCCCTTACAATATTTTGTAATTTTTTATACATAAAATTGTGGGTTGAAAATGTTATAGGTAAAAATTTGGGGTTAAAAATTGGGAGGAAAAAAAGATAGGGTTAAGAATAAAATTATATAGGGTTGAATATTCAAATTGGGCCCCACATTAATATAAAAAAATGGAAATAATGATTGTGGACCCTACAAAACACAAAAAACTGGAGAAATTCTTATTAGTTCTTCGTGTGGGTCCTACAGCATATTTTGGTCACAATGGGTCACAGTCGGTCACAATCGGTCACAACCTTTAATCCATATGATTTTTGTCAATTTAATCACTGTACAACGTCACACATATCTCACAAACATATTTTATGTTGTTTCAAACATTTAAATATGGTTTTTGCGATTTTTGTATTTCAAAGTTGTTCTTCCAAATGTAATCATATATGTTTCATAGTGTTTTATGAGTATATTTGACAAATTTGGTATATTTTTTCTACAACCCCCTTAAAATATTTTGAAATTTTATCATACACACTATATATTTGATATATAGACTCTGATAAACCACATCGAATCTTAAAAATTAAAATTTGGCCTATATTTATCAGCACATTTCGATCACGGGTCACATTCGGTCACAATGGTCACACAGTTCAAAATTGCACTTCGGTCACAAGGTCACATGCTGGTCACAATGGGTCACAACCTTGGCTCATATGAGTCAACTTATTTAGTATGTAATACAAGTCACATATATGCAAAAATACAAAGTTCAGAGTAGGACATTATTATAATACAACACAATATTATCCAAAATTTTTAATACATTATTGTACAAATATATTACAATATTATTATACAAAGGACTTTCGACATTATTGTACAAATGTTTTATAACACATTAGTATACAAATACAATGAGTAATGTGAATCACATATATGAAAAGTACATAAAAATCTATATATTTTCACAAATTATAATTTAGGTTCGATTTACACCTATATTTATATAATACATCATTCAACAAACATAATAAAACTGTAATTTATAACATATTATATTAGACACAAAGATCAAACGGATCACAAAAGTTAAAAATGATTACACGATCAAATACATCTATATTTATACAAATATGCCATTAACAAAGATTATATAATCAAGATTTAAAGTGCATCTATGTTTTTCTATAGTATATATCATGCAACAAATATTCTAAAAAAACACAATTTTTACACATAATGATATTGATTTGATCATATAAATAACTTTAAATACCAAAAAAGAAAAAACCCAATATTTATAATAAATACCAAAATTTAGAATATAATTTACTTATATTCAAATTTTTATCTCAATTATATGAATTTTTAAGTGATGTTATAGTGAAATCTATAAATTTTTTTATTGATTTTGAAATGATTTTAGTTGAATTTGAAGAGAAAAAAAATAATTATATGAGAGAGAATCGTGTGAGAGAAGAGAGAGAGACTTTTGTGAATAGAGTGAGGGGAGGTAAATATATGAATTATAAAAAAATAAATAAAAAATAAAATCAATGCGGAAAAAAGAATTAAATGAAGAGAGAGAAAATGAGGAAAAGGAAACGAAAAAGCATAAATGAAGAGAGAGAATGAGGAAAGAGATACAAAAAAAATTGTGTATACAGAAGAAAATAAAGATTGATTTTTTATTTAATTAAAATGTAAAGGGTAAAATTAGAAATGCGTTTTAAGAATGGTATAACAGAAGTGAAACTTTTTTTTTTTCTAGTAGGAGGGTATGGTCAGAAGTATGCTGAGGCAAATCAGATAAAGCCCCGTATGGTATGGATAGTCAAAATTCGGACACATGAATTCCTTAAAATTCAAATTCGGATAATAAATTGTTTTTAAGTTTAGATTTAAATTCAGATTAAAATACATTAATATTTTCTTACAGATGGCTAACAATAATAATATTTATTCTTTAACCGAATTTTTTTCACAATAGAGCATGTGATAAAATTTATGAACAGTTTAAGCCGAATGAATAAAAGAATTTAATCCAAAAAATAAGATTAAAACTCATAAACATCATTCTTTTCTGAAAATCAATAACGGAGAACGGCGTAATCGTAATGCTCAGCAAACGAATCATAAGACCAAACAGAGAACACTGAAACAACCAAACTTGAGAGTATTAACCCAACACAAACTCAACCGACCATTAACCCAACGAAACAAAAAGGAAAGCTTAATTGGGAACACCAGTCTTTTTTTTCCTCAGACGCTCGAACCGAACATCAACCCATGAATTTGCTTCCTCCTGACGTTTTTTGACGAACCAACATCTCCAGATTGTGTTTCCTCTTGTATTTTCCGACTAACTTCTGTTTCTTCTCCCACTCATCCATCTCCCAGGGAAACACTGCACCACAAACCAAGAACATACATGGCAGCATGTCATGGAATGGAAGATGAATACAATGAAGAGAAACAACTTAGGATTACTCAAAGGTTGACATAAAGAGAGAGAGAGAGAGAGAGAGAGAGAGAGAGAAAGAGAGAACCTGGAGGAAGCAGTGGGCGAGCTGTAGGGTCGGCGTCATTGATAAAACTATCATTGTAGTCATAATCATCGTCACCCTTGGAAGACCTTTCCGTATCCGTATCTCCTAAGTCTTCTTCGTAATTCTCTCTGTCAACACCAGAGTTAAGAAGAACAATAACAGAACAAATGGTATATATATACATATATGTGAATCACTGGAGATATATATGAGCAGATGAAAGGATACGACCCTGGGAAATTAGTCTTCTTCTTCTTCCCATTGAGATAAAAACCAGTTAGATGCACGCTTCGAGATCCAACGACGGAGAAGACTGCGTGGACAGCTTCTTCGAATTCCAGATTCAACAGGGCAGATTCAACGTTGTCGGGAGACAACACACACAAAATGATGGGACTTTTGCCCCCTACTTTACACTGGACTATGCTTTTCTCCCTTGAATTCCCAATCCCTAGTGCTGCCTGAAACAATAAACTCTTCAATATCAAAGAATATTGAACAAAAAAGATAGACAGAGATGCAAAAAACACTAAGTTCACCTAAAAAATTTACCATTCATTCATATCTAGGGTTTCCGGAAACATTTGAACAGGCCCAAATCAAAAAACATAAAATGTAACCCCAAGTAGAAAATCTCAAAAACTCCAAGGAAAAACGAACTCATTGAACAGAGTCTTAAGAGAAAAAACAGAAAATTGCTGAACCTGAGAAATGTGAAGCCTTGCACGTGAACTGGAAGCACTGAGGATGAAGGACCTCTCAGGTTTCACCTCAACACCTGCAAATCGAAATCCGTCAGTTTATACGTCCTTTTTTCGGTGAAAATTTTGATAAACAGCGATTTACCCCAAAACGCCATTGTTATTGAGGAGAAGTGCTAACAGCGAAAGAGAAGGCGATGAACAAAATGAATCTTCTAGGGTTATTTAAACTTCAAAGGAACAAAAAAGGACGCGGTAAAATTTAATATTTTCATTTCGTCTGGTTAGCTATAAATTATATTTTAAAAAATACATTTGTAAACATACTGATAGAATATATTATGTATATATATATAAAAGCGTTGTATATTTATTGGGATAATAAAATTCAAATCATTTGATGATTTTATATATTAAATACGATATATATACAGTATTATGTCTGCTAAATTAAATTCTATAATACCAAAAATATAAAATCAGCATTTACTCGTGGGGATTTTTAATATCAATCTTCTAAACAAATTCTCATTTGAAATTACAGAAGTTTATAAAAATATGAAAGACAAAAAAAAATGATATTTAATTTAGCGTTCTGATAAACTCATTTCAATATAAAATAATAGTTAATAAATAAAATTAATTTATTTTAATTTTCATCTTATATTATATATAGATATATACATGTTATTTAATACGGTTTGTAAATAAAGGACAGATCCGGAGCTGTATTGAACGACGCTTGCCAAAATGAGTCGGTAGGTTATTAAGATTCTATGTATTTTCCAAGATGACTATTGGCATTCTCAAAAAAAAAAAAATCTGCTTATCAATTTCAGATAATTAAATAAACATTTAATAACATCTTATTTAAATTTTAAAATAAATACATTTAAAATATCCTAACAAAATTATTATAATTTTAAAATTTATAAAAAAAAGTTAATATGAATTTTAAGACGAATTCTGTATTAAAATTTGATAATTCGCAACCTGAGGTTGTAAATGTTTTACCCAAAAAATTTATATGAATATTAATTGCATATTCTTTCTCTTATTTTTTTTTTTATAATATTATCATTTACAAAAGTATAATATAGAAAGCAATGACTCAATTTATCACGTATTTATCAGAGATATTCACAATATCTTGGTGTATATTCGATACAGCAGAAAAATAAGAAAGTGGTTGTAACTAAGTTAACAATATCTGTATGTATATATTAATGTATAATCACACGTTAACTACTTTCCTATTTTTGTGCTGTATCAAATAGATATTGCGAATATCTCTAATCGTATTTTTTTTTTTTTTTTGTAAAAAATCTCTAATCGTATTTGTATACGATATGAAATTATGGCATATGATCATACCATTTATAACGAATTATTACGGCATCTAATCGTATTTCAATTTAGATCTGATACGAAAATTGATAATATATTGTTTTTTAGAATTGGATTATTTTAATATAAAAAGAGCAACAAAAATTGAATAGATTTAATTTTATTACTAAAATACATATATACAGATATATATTTATCTGAATTAAATTAAAATCTTATATAAAAAATTAAAATTATATATCTTTTTTACGATCGAATTGAAAATTAATCGAATTAAAGATTGCATTGGAATCTAAAATATTAGAATAGTTTCCCATGCAGACAAAGGAGGGAAGTAGGGTGTTGGGACTCGGAATTAAGGGTTGAGTTGAAAAGCCACAGAGGCTCGAGTGTTGTTCTCTTCCCAATGGAAAAGATTTCGAGAATCATTTTGATTTTGAAGCTTTAAGTGTGTATGTGTGTGTGTGTGTGTGTATTGGATGTGAAATTGTATGGTCGAGAGCTAGTTGGAAATAAATAGAAGAACGAGCCTTTAGATAGAAAGATTGGTGTAATAGCGCCAGTTAAATGCAATTCTATAGTTTGATTTATTTAGTGTACGTATTGTATACTATATGGCAACTTTATGGTATATGATGATTTCATTTTGTAATAATTCGATATTTATATTCAAATTCAAGAAATAATTATTTAGTTAAAAAATTGTTTCTTTTGATTTTTCTATCAACTTCAAAATCACAATAAAAATATGATTAATTTAGTCTTAAAGTATTATATTAATTTGATTTTTATAATTATTTTTGATAGAAAAACCAAATTAATATATATATATATATATATATATAACATAATGGAAGGATATTAGATATTATTTCATATCCTTCCATTATAACACTACAAAATGCCGGCACAACTTGTCAAAAAAGAGTCCACATCGAACCAGTTTCACACCAGTCATGCATTCTTAATTAGTCATATTTTCTGCATATATGACAAATATATTATATCAAAAGAGTGGCTATATTTGTACGTGTGTTTGTATGAAATGTACAACTGGCGCCTTAATACTCCATGAGGGCCAACATGCAAGTCATTAAAAGTAAACAATATTACTGAGCCAAAAAACCAACGTCCACTTGTTTTTTTCCTTTTTGCGGGGAGAAATATACAAAGTCGACCAAACTGCGTGGATTTATATGAATAATGTATGCAATAAAAGGAAAGATTAAGCAAGGTTATTGTAAACAAGACTTTGGGTTATATCTTTTACAATATTTATAAAAATTCACCCTTCACCAAAAAAAAAAGTGCCATATTCAATCGACTCAAGCATAAAAGTTCTCACAATAACGAAACTCTTGCGCTAAAGTCTTACAAACTAGTATCTAAAGAATGTAAAGTTTCTATCTCAGTGTTATGATATTAAAAGTTGGTGCACACTTGTGAAAGTTCGAGTTAAATTGATCATAATACCATACAAAGTTTTTTTTTATATAAAATTTGGTATGTATTAATAAAAAAAATAGGTGGGACATAATCCAGGATCCAAGACCACATTACAAGCTTTGGCACTGACTCTTTACTTAAGAATAACCAATACAACTTTGTCACTTTTGTCTATATTAATCTATTCCTCATTTAGGTTGGGAAGAGTGTGAAAATACCATCTCTGCAGTAGTGTATTGTCCGCAAATTCGAATCCTTGTTGGAGTGAAAGGAGAGTGCTTCTCATCGATTGATCCACTTGACCTCGCAGGATGTTCGGAGTTTGTGCTGCTGTTGAAAATTCGACAGTTCCGCTCCCTCCAAAGTGCATATACCATGTGTTATATGAGTGCTTTGATCAGGGTTCCGGTCCTCATCATACGTTCTTCAATTTAGGGGATGCTCTCTACCTAGGCTTGGCACCCATACAAAGTTATTGTTTTTACCGTAAGTCCAAAGTCATAACACATAGTAAATTCTTCTTCAATGCAACTCACATATTAAAGCTTTCTTACACATACATACAGTTGACGCCAACTACCTTGAAACTATAATAAGCCAATAATTAATATCCAGACATAGACCTATTTGGATGGAAATGCCTCAGTAAAAAAAAACCCAACGAATGTGCTCCCTCTTCTTTGCTTGGAAAATCTTGATCTTGATGTTGTGAGTGCCTTACAAATCTCGTTGGGACGCTCGACTTGAATCAAAGGCTTTGGGTTTATTTGAATCAGGCGGGGAAAATGGCTGAGTCATCGCCGTCTTCTTTTGTTTATATAAAGCATAGCCTGTTCTTTTGATTATACACAATCTCACGCTAGTCTTTGTAACATGTAATTTGAAAAGGCAAAATTCACTTTTTGTAAAAAGTGGTAAACAACAGAGGCTTAGACGGTAGTCGGTGGAGGCGCAGGAGTTTCTGAAAAATTTTAGCAGCAGTGGGTCTCACCATTTTTGGATGTTTTTTTTGATGAAATGTTTAATCTATTTCTTCACAAATGGGTTGTACATAGTACAAGATCCAAATCCACATTAATAGCTTTCGCTAGCTTAACCTATACAGGAATTGAGCTTTACAGCAATGTCTACGCAACTAATATCACCAATTTCTCAATACATAGTCCAAGAGTACCATTTCTGAAGCAGTGGATTGCTTCTACTATGACCTGCCTGCTGCAAAGAGAGGAGTGAAGTCCGCATCGATTTGTCAATCCGTTGCCGGAGAACCTGAGTAGTCGAAGCCAAGTTTTTGAACACTCGGCAGTTTCGTTCCTTCCAAATTTCGTAAACCGCATGTTGGATAAGTGTTTTCAATACCATTCTTTTTTCCCAGCCATCCATCGGTGGAATTTGCTCTAGCCACTGTCGACATCTCAGAAGCTCAGCCGGAGGGTTAGTCCTAATCTTCGCTGCAAGCGGCTTCCAAGTCTCCAAGCTGAATGCGCATCGGAAAAATAGATGCTCATGTGTCTCCTCCTCCTCGTTGCACAACACACATGTTGAGCTTTGTGTAATGTTCCATCGAAATAACTTGTCTCGCGTTGGCAACCTCCTCTGCATAACCATCCAGTGAACAAAAGCATACCTTGGGATCGCATATTTAAACCATACTAGATCAGCCCATTCCACCTTTGGAGAAGCCTGCCTCAGTAACCTCCAGGTACTTGTTGTCGAAAATTCATCCTTGAATACATTCTCAGCTATCTTCCACTCGAATCTGTCCTCGCCACGAGTTGGTTCAGGAACGTCTTGAATTAGGAGCTGTATATGGAGCTCTTGAAT
Source organism: Tarenaya hassleriana (assembly GCF_000463585.1). Taxonomy (NCBI): domain Eukaryota; kingdom Viridiplantae; phylum Streptophyta; class Magnoliopsida; order Brassicales; family Cleomaceae; genus Tarenaya; species Tarenaya hassleriana. The sequence goes on along the minus strand of NW_010968113.1, from coordinate 565,461 downwards.
CCTGCTGGATCTAGCGCCAGGTAGTGACCAATGTCCCCCCGCTGTAGCTGCACTAACCGTACTGTTTATCGGAATCCTGAGGAGTCTAGGTCCGTCCCTCCCAATGTAATCAAGAAGAGGACCTAGAGCAGTCCAATTATCATGCCAGAAGAGAGCAGTACCTCCATTTCCGATCCTGCATCTAATAAACCTCTTTGCTAAGTCCTTCATTCTGATCAGTTTCTTGATATTCCAAGAGTGTCTAGCCGTCGGCATAGTACTCCAATAAGAGCCATCTTTCAACACGTTCTTCCTTAGCCAGGCTACCCAAAGTGAGCTCGCATCCTTGAAAAAACTCCATACCATCTTTAGCCGGAAAATTTTATTCAGTTCTTCAATTCTCTTTACTCCTAGCCCACCTTCTTGTCTAGGTTTGCATATAATATCCCAGGCTATTCTTGCTCTCCCAGAACTCGTGACGGAGTTCTTCCATAGGAAGGAGGAACAAAGTGCATCAATTTGCTTAAGTATATATTTCGGGAGTAGAAAGACATGACTCTAACTATTCACCATTCCATAAACGACTGTAGTTACCAACTGAATTCGCCCTGCATAAGAAAGCAACTTGCATGACCAGTTGTTAATCTTTTTTCTAACTTTGTCCAGTAGAGGCTCGAAGTCCGCCTTGGATAGTCTTTGGTTGTGCACCGGGAGTCCCAGATATTTCATTGGAAATTCCCTGATCTCAATCCCCATCATCTCTGACAGTTCTTGCTTCCCATTGTCAGATACACCGCCAATAAACATTTCACATTTCCCTGAGTTTATCTCCAATCCTGTGTATTTTCCAAACCAGTTCAGGCATTGTTTTACAGCTTCCATAGATTGTCTTGTTGCCTTACTGAAGATGACTAAGTCATCCGCAAATATCAAGTGTGTTAGCAAGGGGTTTACACATTTTGAGTGAATCTGCAACAGGCCAAGGGATGCTGATTGATCGAGCTTCCTAGATAGAGCCTCCATGACGATTATGAAGAGGTAAGGAGATAGTGGATCTCCTTGCCTCAGCCCTCTCCTTCCCTTAAAGAGCCCCGATAATTCTCCGTTAATGTTGATAGAGAAAGCAGTCGTTTCAATACATTGTCGTATCCATCGAATGTACATACTCGGAAAGTCCATGGCTATGAGCATATCTGATACGAAGGACCATCTAATGGAGTCAAAGGCTTTCCGAATGTCCAGCTTAAGCATAGAGTTGTTTGCCGACGTCGGGTTACCATACTCTCGAATCAATTCAGCATCTATAAGAATGTTCTCCATCATGAGCCTCCCGGGCTGAAACGCAGCTTGATTTTTAGAAATACAGGCTGGCAGTAACGGCTTTAATCTCCTGGCAAGAATTTTTGAAATGACTTTATAGACTGTGTTGCAACAGCTTATTGGTCGAAAATCTGCCAACTTATCAGCTCCTGGCCTTTTAGGAACTAGTGAAATGGTTGTCGTGTTGAACCCCCTACAAATTCTCCCTGTCTTGAAGAAATCCTGGACTGCATCAATCAGAGGCCGACCCGTGATATCCCAAGTATCACTGAAGAATTCCTTAGAAAACCCGTCTGGACCCGGAGACTTGTTTTTCGGTAGGGCTTTGAATTCCGCTAGAATTTCCTCTGCAGTGATATCGCGGTTAAAGCATTCTGTTGTTGATCCGAGCATCTAAAAGGCAGAAGTTCTCGTAGCTCATCAATCTGTATTCGCTCTAATCCACCAGCACTTTCTCCATATAAGTTATGGTAGTAAGCAATAGCATGATTTTTGATATCCTGGTGTTGTTGTAGTCTATTACCCGCCTCATCAATCAAAAAGTGGATTTGGTTTCTTGCTGCTCTACCCTTTGCGACTCGATGGAAAAATCCAGTATTTCGATCCCCAAGCTTCAGCCATTGCACCCTGGATTTTTGCCTTCTGAAACTCTCTTCCACTGCCAGCATCATAGTCCATTTTTGAATTGCCTTGTTGATGTACGTACGGAAGAGGATAGAAGCAAGTCTGATCGCAATCACCGGCTCGCGTCTAGCGGCACTCGAACTCACGAACAAACGGGGATAATCGAAGGGGATTTACGGGAAACTCTCTCAATCACCGGCTCACTCAAGTGGCACTCGAATTCAAGAGAGAATCAGAGAATGGATGGTGGAAATGAAGGGGAAGATGGCGAGTATGGCTTCGGACAAACCGAAGGGTGAGCCGGACACACCGAGCTCGGGATTTTCGGACAAACCGAAAGAGATTGTTGGACAAACCAACAAAGGATGAGGCAAGCTCGAAATTACTTCATTCAAATGTTCAAATCTGATTACAAAAGAGTTCTAGGTGGTTTATATAGGGAAAACAACAATAAATGCAAGTCTTCATGCAAGAGAAGGAGCCTAATTGTCATTTAATAAGGTGGTTGGGAAGAAAAGAGCTGTTGGAATTTAATGGACTAATGGGCTGGGCCTTGATTTGTTCTTGGGCTGAAATGGACAGCTCATGGGCTGGCTTGAAGTCATCTTTGAGCCCAATAGCTTTCAGCCATGATGGAGGAGACGTTCTGGGTTAAGTCTTGGCCGAAAAGGGAGGTGTTCGCGTCTTGATCCCGGACTCCGTGAAGAACTTGAGTGACGACCTTTGTTAACGTGATGCGGAGGGCTTGAGCTCTAACACGAGTGAGAGGAGGCTCGGCTCTATGGCTTGCTCGGGGAGCCTTCGCGTTATGCACGTCAAATCCCGTTCCCGCGGCTTCGAATGATCTTGTGATGTTATGATCATCCGGCAAGAGTCTTGACGCCTGATGGGTCAAGTCCTGAACATCTTCTAGAGCTCCTTCCGTTAAGCTCCCATCCTCGTCCAAGTTGCTAGCTCCGATGTCCTCATCAGGCTCAAACCATGCCCTTGTTCAACATATGATATCGTGAGACAAAGGATCAGAATTCGAGCTGTTAATGCCTTGGTTAGATCACCTCTAACTCAATTCTAAGTGGGTGGTCATGGCGTCTTGCTAGAGGCTAACCATGACTTGTGGTTCGGGAAAGGTTCCTAAAGTCACTACCACTTAGAATGGGCCTACAGGGTCACACCCCAATAGGGATGGACTTATACGTGAAGAATACGAAGAATGGAAACGAGATTTGACCGAAACAAGCACGAAAAGAGGTTTTCAGTGCGTTGGTCCGGACCTGACCAAGTTTGGTCAGCCCCGGACCAAGTTTGGTCAGTCCAGGAG